>NW_007109968.1:0-1364 GCF_000164805.1 Carlito syrichta
CATAATTTCTCACAACATGGCCATTGTCATGCCTTTCAAGTTTACAAAGGCCTGTAACAATATTTTCTTTGTACCTTTCAGTGCTTTCCAAGGACACCTCTATTCTTCCTTCCCTATTTCCTTCCTTTCTTTTATTCTTTCTTTTTTTTCTTCAGCAGTTGTTATTTTTGTATTTGGGGAAAATGTCAATGTAAAACACAACAAAGCATGTAGCAGCAAGTCTATCTGTGGATTTTCCAATTGTTCAAAGCCTCTTTCTGTTTGAAACTTCTTGCTTAGTTTGAGAGTTTGTCCAAGGCAACTCTTGGTGGCTTGATTGTACAGATGGCACAGCATTCCCATGTATTGAACTTTGGAGTGTTGAATTTCTCTCATGCAGCACAATAAACAATTTGCCTCTCCTAATTATTCCATTTTCCTTACTAATTGGTAACCTTCTGGGCCATTTGTATCTGTGGGCAACTTACAAGTATTTTAAAAGTATTTTGCCTAGAAAAACACTAAATATGTCAGCCCTTCCTTCTGTATGTTTGTATATGTTGTCCTGAGAAGTATAACCCTTGTGTGCCAGTATTCTTTTTAGAAGGTCTTGCTGAGGATTTTACTTGGTAACATGAAATGTATATACTAGTGTGTGAAATCTTGGACAATGCAGGCTGGAATAATGGTGTGTTACCTAGTTCTTCAGCTAAGGAGAAGCTTTTCTGTGCTTTCTTTCATTGCCCTACAACTGGCCAAGTGGCTCAGCCAGACACTTTGATTCTGGATCTCAAAAACCACTGGGAATTCTGGGATTAGTGGTTGAAGGTTGAAAACTCTCTTATAATGTCTGAAAAGGTTAGGAAAGTTTCCAAGTTATATAATTTCTATACAAAGAAGTAGCTGTGACTTGGAAAGTGCTATTTTATCTATCCATTCACTGATCTATTAATTGAGTAAACATTCATGAAATAACATTCTATGTTCCAGACCCATGTGTGGAGCTGTGGATACAAGGAATAAAACCCAAGGGGTTTACTGTCTAGTAGGGAGAGATGGACTTGTAATAATTAAATAATTGGATATGTGTTATAATAGGTTTCAGTAGTATAATAGAAATAGACAGGTGGAGGAAGGTTGTTATGGTAGGAACAGAAACATACATGACTCGCAAAACATGTACACGATTTTATTAATAAACAAAGACAACAGAAACTTTTAAAAATAGACTGCATTTCAATTTTTTTTCCACCACCACCAAAAAACGACTTGTACTTTGGGTCATTCCCCTTTCAGCTTTTCCCTTGGATTTAGGGTTCTTCATAAACATTATAAAAACTGCACTCCCTACCATTTCCATGCTCTCTGGTGCTATCTTCTTAAAA
>NW_007109969.1:0-780 GCF_000164805.1 Carlito syrichta
CCCAGCAGGTCGAGGCTGCGGTGGCCGGGAGCGGCCACTGCACTCCAGTCTGGGCGATGGATTGAGATTCCAACTAAAAAAAAAAGAAGTGGGAAACTGTGGGGTGTGGGAGGGACGGACAAGGGTACCTGCACAATGAATGTTTGTATACCTAATCCTGAATTGAACTCCAAAATTTTAAAGTAAAAAATTTAAAATTAAAAAAAGAGAAAAACACACAAGCCAATAATAATAAAGCAAAACTATCCAAGGGAAAATTAATCTAATGCTACAAGGATTAATACTATTTCATTCCAATTCGAGAATATTATGTGGACAAAAAAAATTACTACTGTATAATTATACAGCTTATATCCTAATAATAATATGATTTTAAATTATGTGAAGTGATTCAGTTAAATATATATGTATATTTCATTGGAAGGGCTTCATAAATATCATATTTGATATGTCATTATATATGAATATTTAATTGTTAATAAAGACCCTCTAAAGTGGTTTCAGATGACAAGTTATTATGATACCATAAAAACCAAAAAGGGCCAGGCTCAGTGGCTCAACCTGTAATCCCAGCACTTTGGGAGCCTGAGGCAAGTGGATTGCCTGAGTCCATGGGTTCAAACCAACCCAGGCAACTTGGTGAGAGCTTGTCTCTACAATAAAATACAAAATAGCCAGGTGGGGTAGGGTGTGTCTGTAGTTTCAGGTACTCAGAAGGCTGAGGCAGAAGAATTGCTGGATTCCAGGAGTTCGAGGCTGTGGTGGCCAGGAGCATGCCAC
>NW_007109970.1:0-942 GCF_000164805.1 Carlito syrichta
AGCCCACCCAAATTCAAGGGTAGGGAGATTAGACTTTTAACTGTAGATGGGATGGGGTGGTGACAAGTACAGGAGATACTGTTGTAGCCATTTCTAAAAAAATATAATCTTCCACAGTGGGCCTGGCACATGGTAAAGTATTTAATACATGTTAAATAAATGAAACAAAATGAGATTCACAATTATTTATTTTATCCCATTAGGGAATATTAGGCAAATGTGTATAAAATCATATCTGTGAAGCTGGGCTCGGTGGCTCAGCCTGTAATCCCGCGCCTTGGGAGGCTGAGGTGAGTGAATTGCCTGAGCCTGTGAGTTCGAGTCCCACCTGGGCAACTAGGTGAGACCTCATCTCTACAACAAATCAAAAAATTGGCCGGGTGTGGTAACAGCTACTTGGAAGGCTGAGGTAGAAGGATCACCGGAGCCCAGCAGGTCAAGGCTGCGGTGGCCAGGAGCGGCCACTGCACTCCAGTCTGTGTGACAGAGTGAGACTCCAACTCAAAAATAATAATAATAATAATAATAATATTTGTGTATTAATAATAATAATAATAACATAGTAGCTATCATTTGTTGAGCTCTTAGTTTGTGCCAGGCACTAAGCTAATTTATTTACAAGCATTTAATCCCCACAAGGGAGACTGGTACTATGATAACTCCCAGTTTTAGATGAGAAATTGAGGCCCAGAGTTGTAACTTGAACCAGGTTACCTAACTGATAAGTCTGTGTGGCACATACATATACACAAACATACAACTTAATTTGTCCACCATTCACAGACAAATATGCAAATCTGTGAATATAACTTTCTTATAACATTAATACATAATTTCTACAAATGACCTCCAACATTTTTGTCAGTATCATCAAAGAGAGAGTCAGAAAGCAGTAGTCTTGAGTACAGAAACTGGCATATGGAAGGCATAGTTGTTTCTCTC
>NW_007109971.1:0-1512 GCF_000164805.1 Carlito syrichta
CTTCATCTCTTTCCCACCTCCTCTCCCGGCAAATCTTTCTTTCACCTCTCAGTACATCCACCACCGAATTCATAGTGGTTCAATTTGCACACTTTCTGTTCATCAATGCCTTCTTTTCTTTTTTCTTATATCAGGCAAATCATTGAATTCTGCCAGTTTTGTCTCTTTTCTTTGATTCTTCAAATTTTTGTCCTTAAATACTAGCCTTACATTCATTCTCACTGTAATTTATCTTAATTCAGATTATATATGGGTGAGGGAGATGATATAGATTAATAATGGACCTAAAAGGCAGATTTTTATATGAGCCCAAATTCTGTGACTTTTTATGTATTTGGCCTTGGGCAAGTTAGTTAACATCTTTCCATTTTACTGTCATTGTCTATTAAAAATGGAATAATAATAATGTCTACCTTAAAGAGTGGTTAGAATATTTAAATAAGGTAATATGTAAAGTATACTTAGTACAGTATCTGACATCATTAGATATCAGTTAACATTAGTATCTGATAGTTTCCATCTTCTCATCCAGTTACTGCAGCAATTTTGTAACTTGCTTCACTGACTCAGAATTGTCTCCACTCAGGATCATTCCTATTGCATATAAAGCCACTGATTTAAAGGTAAAATTGCCCCAGGGTCTGAATTAGTTCATGAAGAGAACAGATGGCATCAATCTTAAAAAAATGATTGAAGAAAGTTGGGGCACAATATAAGAAAAGAACAAGAGACAGTGAGGCAGATCAGGGTTGATAACATCAGGAAGTTGTTACCATCCTTAGAGTTGAAATCCAAGAAGAGTAGAAATGGCTACTGCAATGATGTGGGCAATGATTGTAGGTGAAGGTAGCCTGGCAGACACTAGGGCCTTAGATAGTAGGACATAGCCTTTCATTCACACAAAGGAGAAGCCACGGTCATCAGTATTTCAACTCCCCTCCTTTTCCATTCACTGAACTCCAGTCACTTCCTCTTACTGGTGAAATCATCCAGAAAACAGAGGACTGGGAAACTTCATGAAGGAAATTTACAGAGGTCAGTCTATTGAGACACAGAACTGAAGGAGAAAAGTAGATGGATCTGAAGGCCTAATGGATAATACCCAACATGCCTCTGTAAAAAACAAAACAAAAAACAACGCTTTTAATAGCTTTCCATTATTCCAAGAATATAGACTCGACTTGTTTCAAACCCTTTGATGTATCTTTCTTATTCTACTCTGTTTCATTGCTTGATTTTCCTGTGACTGGCATTCTAAAACCCATTCACATTAAATTTGATTACATCTTTGAATTTATCATACTATCTGTATGTTGCCTTGACTTTGTACATGTGGTTCCCTTTCTTTATAGAATCCTGTCCACCGTTCCACTTTTTTTATCTGGTAAATTCCTAGGCTTTCTGCATATCTCAGCTTCCTTTGAGAAACTTTTACATGTTCCCAAAGCACTTTGTAGTTGTGGCATATATAAAAATTTCCCTGCTTACTCCTCTTTGGGAATTGTTTCCCAA
>NW_007109972.1:0-1126 GCF_000164805.1 Carlito syrichta
TTCACCTTGACCCTCCACTGTCCCAGGAAGGGAACCACACAGACAACAGGAGTGAGGAAGTCCTCTCACCAGTCTAGAGTGTGAGTTACTGAAGAAACAACTTGCTTTCACAGACATGAAGGAGAAGACAACAGGAACAGAGTACCTACACTTGCATGTCTGAGAGAATTCCAGAAGTTTGGGGACTGATAGACCTGACTTACAGTTAGACCAGCGTCGACAATTAGAACTACAAAAAAGTTGGAAATTATGGTAGCACGTGGCCAGTGGGCAGTGTTATTTTCCCTATCTGCACAAATACAAACACATTTCTCTCTGATCTTAGGTAAACTAGTTTCACTACCCATACATGGAAGTTAGGAATCATAGCATTTCTGATCTTCAAACGTACAGAAGGTGTTATTATAGAGAGCAAATTCCCCTTTTTTTCCTTTGAAAAATCATGGGTCTTCAAGATGTATTATTAATTTTTGGACATCCTAGATATTAAAATCTAATTCTATCTTCTCATTTTGAAACATTTCAAAATCTGTGAGTCAGTGATAGGAATTTTTATATTAAATTCTGAAAAACTAACTTAATCATTTTTATTGCTATTCATTTTTTTGGAGTGACACTGCTGAAGGGGCTGATAAGCAGGACTTGGAAAATAATGATGAATAAATATCACTTAGCACCCACTACTTAGAAAGCATTCACTTGCCAAAAAAGGTTCTCGAAATGGCCATGGTGCTGGGCTCTGGGGACTTTTTTCAGCAAAATATTCACTTATAGACAATAAAGACATCTCATACTCGGTGAATCTGCTTTTTAGATAATATCAAGGCAGATTTCAGAATATTATGGATTACTGTATAAATAACTGGAGCCCAAATTAATAGTGCCCGAGGGGCTATTTTCAAATAACAGAAATTACCCCTATTTATGTACAGTTTAAGCAGTTGAAAAATATATACAGAAATAAAGGTAGAAATTGATCTTACAGTGGCATAAAGCATATTTGCAATCTAAACCATGGTAGAGGGTCGTCTTCACTTGGTGATCTTTCAATGTTAACATATGCCTGCATCTATTTTCTAGAAATCACACCATGTATATGCCTGATAATGTTCCGTTACACATAAGC
>NW_007109973.1:0-858 GCF_000164805.1 Carlito syrichta
GTTTATATACCTAACCCTGAAATGTATCCCACATCTTTATATTAAATTAATTTTAAAGTGATGTTCTATGCCGAACCAACAACAAAAGGAGACTGAGCCTATGTCTTACTACGTCATTTCTCTTCTTTCCTTAAAAGTCAAGTTTCTTGAAACAGTAGCCTGGGTTTTGTTTTCCAAGTCACCAGCCCAAATACAATCTGGTTTCTATCCTGGTCACACCTCTGTTTTCATCAGTCACTAGTGTATTCTCATTGCTACATCACAAGTAGAACCATCAGCTTTAGCTGACAAACTCTAGAAGCATCTAATACTGTTGGCCATATACACCATCGTCCCATTCTTCCCTACTTGTCATCTGTTGTGGCTCTATCCTACCTTCTCACCAGCCAGCCCTCTCATCCCCCTTCCTAGCTCTCCCTCCTCCCTTTCTCTTACAAGCTGCTGTTCTAGGGTCTTTTCTTCAGAAACCTTCTCTTCTTTAGACTACCTTCTTCCTGTGTGACCTCAGCCATCATCATAAGAGGATGACTCCTTAAGTTTTCTCTACACATTAGATTCTCTCCTGAGCTCCAGGGACATACTTTCACCCCATCTCGGATTCTGCAAGCCCAGAATACACTCATTTTCTTCCACAAAAGATGTACTTAAACCTGTCTTCCAACGATATTCCCCATCTCCGTGGAGCCAGCCTAGACACCAAGCTGGGCCTTTTTCTTGGCTTCTGCACTTAAGTGTCTGTTCCACTCTGATCTCATCAGTCAGCAAGTCTTTTGGATTCTCCCTCCTGCGATTCCTAAAGTTCTTCCCAGCCTTTACCCATTTCCTTGGTGTAGAAGGTAAGACCCTCAAATCTCTCAT
>NW_007109974.1:0-670 GCF_000164805.1 Carlito syrichta
CAGTCTTCCAGCCATAGCTTCTCAAAGTGCTAGGAATACAGGTATGAGCCACTGCATCCAGCCTAGAAACTGTGTTTTTAGGGATAGAACCTTTCATGTTATCTGATGCTTCAAAAGTATTTAGTATTGTGTATTATGAAAAACATAATTTGACAAAGTATTTCAAAGTGAAATACATTAGAATTAAGTGAACCAACCGAAAGACAAGAACAATTTAAAAGTGGACATAAGTAAGGTACAAAGTAAATATTCACCAAACACTTACTGAATGTAAAATAAAAGTATTCTTCATAAGCTACTTTAGTAATGCAATATTTAAAAATCAGAAAGCTATTAATTGGCTTTCCAAATACAAAGGAAGCATTTGTAACTTAATGAAGCTCCTCCAACCAAAACTTCAGACCAATCAAGAATAAGAAAATGATCTGAAAACTCAATGATCAGGAAATAAGAATAGCTCTTTTCAAGACTAAACACACAGTTTAAGCTGTTGGAGGATTTAAGCCACAGTTAAACTTCATTGTTCCAAAAGGGGACTTTCAAAGACGTAATTAATTTTTAAATAGTATGTGACTATATGAAAAACATTTGAAAATATAGATTATTGAAATTCTTCCTAGTCAAGGTAAAATAGATATTAATAAAATAGTTGTTAGGCTGGGTGTGGTGG
>NW_007109975.1:0-562 GCF_000164805.1 Carlito syrichta
AACTGATAAAGGCAAGGAAATAACCCTTGCAAACAATGGAGGCCTTTAATTCACAGGCTCCAACACTGAAAGTCATTGCGAAGTGGAGTTTTGGGGGTTTCAGGTTTTAATTCGAGCTGTACAAGCAGGTGCAGTGATGGAAGAAGAACTTCTATGATTATACTGTTGCCACTCCTGGCAAATGAAATTCACCATTAATCCTACTTTATGCATTTTATCATAGAGACTCTGTCAGTGCTGACCTGTTTACTGGCATTCACTCCCTAGGTACTTCTCTTACCTTGGGACTTGGGATCCTGAGAGGGAGAAAAGAAAACAAGCAAAGGCAAGTTCAGCGTCAGATCTGAAAAACAAAAATTCAGCAAAAGAAATTCCAGCCGTGAAACAATGTGGCCAGGAACATTCTAGGAGCAAGTAGGGGTGGAAAATGCCTCTTTCAAAAGCAAAAGGCTCTGACTTCATCCCTGGTGGCCACCCAGGTGACCTGGCCCTCAGAGCAGTGTCCCTGCCCCCACCCAGTCCAGCCTCTACAGTGGACCCTGAAGGTTGCTCCAGTTTTTTT
>NW_007109976.1:0-1109 GCF_000164805.1 Carlito syrichta
GGGCAGGCTGCTGTACTCCAGCATGGGTGACACGGTGACACTCCAACTCAATAAATAAATAAATAAGAAAGAGACCTGAGTGGTTTAACTGGATAACCTGCTGGGTAAATTCTACAGAAATTATCCTATATGGCATTCCAATTCCATACCCTATTTAAGAATTTCTCCACTACCAATCTAAGCCCATATGTGAACTCAAAACAGAAAAAAAAATGCTTAGAAAAAAGGGGGTCTCTGGTTGATAAAAAAGAGCCCACAATTGCAAATACATTTGCTAGTGATCAGTGACATTTAGTGAAGTTGGATTTCATATCATATTTTACTTTATTTTTATAGAACTGAATCTTACAGAACGTTATTTTTGTTCTATAATCCCATTAGTCAAAAAATAAATTTATTTCATTCGGAATGTAGTTACACTATAGTCATAAAGAAAAATGGTAGTATTTACAAAGTATTAGCTTTGGGGTATATTTTATAAAAAACACAGCTCACTGTTCTTATCTCAGATTTATCCATTATATAAGTTCTGCTATGAGTTTTATTTATTTCAAGAGTCATCCTACCTTACTGTTTAAAATCAGCTTTCAGAGAACAAATATTTTCACAATTGATAAAACAATTCTACTTCACGTTTAAAACGTCAAGGTCTACATAAAGGATAAGGCACTTTAAATTCTACATAAACAAATAGTAGTTTAATAATAAATAGATAGCAAATCCATTTCAAAGGGAAGGTCTCAATAAAGCCCAATATATTCAGATTAGATTATCAGCACAGATATCGAAAGAGCTTACAGTGAGAAGTAGCTTCCCAAGAAATAATTTACCCCCGATCTTAAAGAGGAAACTCAGAACAACAGCAAACTTCCAACCGTTCTGTTCCCGAAAGACCGGCAGTCAACCACATTCAAAGTACTTCAGGTCATTAGTCTTCTCTTGCTGACGTTTATTGCATCTTCCTCTACTTTCCCTCACAGGGCTAGAGACAGAAACTTTAAAGATTCTCATTGTTCCCACCAGATCTCCATTCTTTTGAATGCTTTAAAAAAACACCTCAAAGGAGGATTTGACTCTTTGTTCACCACGGAAACACCTTCCCATTCATG
>NW_007109977.1:0-1117 GCF_000164805.1 Carlito syrichta
CGCTAGCCAGCTGGCTAGTCAGCTGACTTAACTAGGTGACTTAACTAGCTAGCAAGCTAACTAGACAGCTGACATAACTAGCTAGCTACCTAGCTAGCCAGCTGGCTAGCCAGATGATTTAATTGCCTAGCTACGTAGCTAGCCAGCAGACTAGCCAGCTGACTTAACTAGCTGATTTCACGAAGTAGACAGCTGGCTAGCTAGCAGACTTAACTAGCTAGCTACCTAGCTAGACAGCTGGATAGCTAGCTGACTTAACTAGCTGACATAACTAGACGCCGGATGGCTAGCCAGCTGACTTAATAGCTACATGCCTACTTAACTCCCTGGGTTGCAAGCTGTCTTAACTACCTAACTACCTAGCTATCCTGCTGGCCAGCAAGCTGAGTAAAGTGGATGAATTAACTAGCTAACAAGCTGGCTAGCCAGTTGACTTAAAGCTAGCTATCCTGCTTGGCAGCTGGCTCCCCAGGTGACTTAACTGACTTAACTAGCTACCCAGCTGACTTAAATAGCTGACTTAACTAGCTAGCTACCTACCTAGCTAGCCAGCTGACTTAACTAGCTGATTCAACTTGCTAGCTACCTAGCTAGCTATCATATAGCTAGCTGACTTAACTAGCTGACTTAACTAGCTAGCTAGCTGAAAAATCAAACTCACTTAGCTAGCTAGCTGCCTAGGTACCCAGCTGAATTAACTAGCTGAAATAACTAGCTGCACATCTCATGTAACAAGCTTTGTAACTAGATTGCCAGCTGGCTAGACAACTGATTTAACGAGTTGACTTAACTAGCTAGCAAGCTGATTAGCCAGTTGACTAAACAAGCTGACTTAACTAGCTGGCTAGCTGGCTATCCAGGTGACTTTATTGTCTAGCTAACTAGCCAGCCAGTAGCCTAGGCAGCAAACTTAACTAGCTGATTTAATGAAGTAGCTAGCTGGCTAGCCAGCAGACTTAACTAGCTAGCTACCTAGCTAGACAGCTATATAGCCAGCTGACTTAACTAGCTGACATAACTAGCTAGACTGATGGCAAGCCAGCTGACTTAACTAACTACCTACCTACATTTCCCACCGGCTTGCCAGCTGCCTTAACTACCTCACTACCTAGCTAAA
>NW_007109978.1:0-653 GCF_000164805.1 Carlito syrichta
CAAGTGAATTGGTGATGATGTATCATCATTTATAAACAAGCACATTCCTTACATGAATGGGAAGGTGTTTCCGTGGTGAACAGAGTCAAATCCTCCTTTGAGGTGTTTTTTTAAAGCATTCAAAAGAATGGAGATCTGGTGGGAACAATGAGAATCTTTAAAGTTTCTGTCTCTAGCCCTGTGAGGGAAAGTAGAGGAAGATGCAATAAACGTCAGCAAGAGAAGACTAATGACCTGAAGTACTTTGAATGTGGTTGACTGCCGGTCTTTCGGGAACAGAACGGTTGGAAGTTTGCTGTTGTTCTGAGTTTCCTCTTTAAGATCGGGGGTAAATTATTTCTTGGGAAGCTACTTCTCACTGTAAGCTCTTTCGATATCTGTGCTGATAATCTAATCTGAATATATTGGGCTTTATTGAGACCTTCCCTTTGAAATGGATTTGCTATCTATTTATTATTAAGCTACTATTTGTTTATGTAGAATTTAAAGTGCCTTATCCTTTATGTAGACCTTGACGTTTTAAACGTGAAGTAGAATTGTTTTATCAATTGTGAAAATATTTGTTCTCTGAAAGCTGATTTTAAACAGTAAGGTAGGATGACTCTTGAAATAAGTAATACTCATAGCAGAACTTATATAATGGATAAATCTGA
>NW_007109979.1:0-801 GCF_000164805.1 Carlito syrichta
TCCCTAGAACTTATGCAGCCACAAAACCATCTCTACATGAAACACATTAAAAAAGTACTAAACACAGAAGAAAAGGAAAAAAGAACAACGTTCTTCACAAGAGTACAGGGAAAAGAATAAAATATACATGAACCAACCCCAAAACCAAAAAAAGACAAAAAAAAAACAAAAAGAAAAAACCAAGTGGAAGAACAACAACTAAATAAGAACTCCATGATAGGGACGAACTCTCACATTTCAATAATTAGTCTGCATGTGAATGGACTAAACGCACCACTGAAAAGACATAGAATGACAAAATGGATAAAATATCACCAGGAAACAATATACTGCCTTCAAGAGACCCATCTCACTAGAAAGGACATACACAGACTCAAAGTAAAAGGATGGGAAACAAATTTTCAGGCGAATGGAACACAAAAGAAAGGAGGAGTCGCGATCCTAATTTCAGACAAAATACCATTTAAGCTATCAAAAATTAAAAAAGATACAGAGGGCCACTACATAATGATAAAAGACTCACTCCATCAACAAGAAATATCTATCCTAAACATATATGCACCCAATATAGGTGCGCCAACATTCATAAAGCAACTTCTAGGAAAACTAAAGAAAGACATTGACTCTAACACCATAATAACTGGGGACTTTAATACACCACTCACAACCTTAGACAGATCATCAGGACAAAAAATCAGCAAGAAGATCCGGACCCTCAATGAGACTCTGGACCAAATGGACTTAATTGATACCTATAGAACACTCCATCCAAGACCACAGAATACACATTCTACTCATCAC
>NW_007109980.1:0-1228 GCF_000164805.1 Carlito syrichta
GAACAAGAGCAAGCCCAGTGAGAATACCTAATGCAAAAGGTTGATAGGGTAAATCTTTCTGGAGAAATCCTGCTCTCATTCTAAACCCCACCCTAAGATTGTTTTCTGGGAAGCCTGATTTGAGCCAAGTGAGAACATCTAAAAACAATTGAAATAAAAGTCACAGTGTGGGGCACTCCTCATGGTTTCTGCCCTCTGTTGCAGTCCAAGGTCAGCATGGTCTGTGCTTGAAACAAGGAGGCAGTCTACAAAGCCCTGAAACAAAACCCGTGCCCAGGCTTCAGGAAAATAATAGTTGGCCACTGAGAGATTAAAACAAATGAGATCAGTTTCCTCATTTCTCCCAGTGCTTCTAGGCAATGAAAACAGAAGTCACAAAACAATAGTTAGTGGAATGAAACACTTTAAGAACTCTTAAGGGAAGTACCTTGATATCATAATTTCCTCTATGAATTAAGAATAAAGTTAAATAAAGAATGGATATCATAAACACATTTGATTATATTGTTACCCATCAATTACCATCATATAATGCAAACTTAGTGGTTGCTGAGAAGGGAAGTTCTGAGGAAAAGGAGTGTATTTTTTATTCTTGTAAAGAACTGAAAGTCCATGCAAAAGGAACAAAAAGACTTTGATGCAGCATGAAGAAAAGAAACAATTTGAGTTTCATTTAATATTTTGTTTTGTAATGATACAGAGCTGGAATTACCTTCTATATACAAACTAAATTATTATGACTCAAGGAAAATCTATGACAATAAAGTGCAGCTTAAATTCTCAAAATGACTGGACTGTCAATTAAAAAAAACTCACTGAGGTTTGTAAATGTTTTAACATCTGTTTCATAATTTAACTCTCAAACTAAATTATCCTAGACTTGAGCCTGTACTACCAAATGAAGCCTACTCATTCTGTGCGCTGTTTTGGAATCTTAAAATCACGGCATACAAATGAAACCTTAGAAGTCATCCTAGTCCACAACTTGCCTGCTGGGAAAAGATCCCTGACAGACATTTTCACTTCTTTTTTTTTTTTGAGTTGGAGTCTCACTCTGTCACCCAGACTGGAGTGCAGCGGCCGCTCCCGGCCACCGCAGCCTCGACCTGCTGGGCTCTGGAGATCCTTCCGCCTCAGCCTTCCGAGTAGCTGGAACTCCAGGTGCGCGCTACCACACCCGGCTCATTTTTTATTTATTGTATAGATGAGGTCTCGCCGAGTTGCCCAG
>NW_007109981.1:0-662 GCF_000164805.1 Carlito syrichta
CGGATATATCTCTGTTGATATAATTTGAAATTTCTAAGGCAGTCTCTTTTGTTAATGTTTAATTATTCTGTTTTGAAGTTCATTTGATGGGAAAAGTCACAGAAGATATCATCAACCCAATAGAATAAATGGTAGCCCAGCTGTCTCTATTTCCACCACAAAAATTGAAAGAGAAGTTATGGTAATTTTTCAAATTGATTCAAGTTACTTTTTCCCAGGTAATTGTGCAGAAATGTACGTGTTAAAAAGTGTCAGTTGATATGAAAGAGTAAACAAAATAGCAAATAATTATGCTGTGAATAGCATTTTAACTTTTCATTAGATGTAAGTGTTCATTTCTTAGACATGAATATTTATTTTAAGCAGGCAGAGTGGCAAAATATCAACAACATGAGATTAGGGTCTATAGACCAGCGGAGTTCTTCAAACAGATTTAGCAATATACCTTGAACACATTGTCATTTTTTTAAGCTACAGTATCTCATTTCTGCAGTTGAGGGAAAGATACTCATTTATGTATTATTTTGAGGATCAAATGACACAATGCATTGAAAATCACACAGAGTACTATTGACATATAATTATTATATTCAGGGAAGTAACTTTAGATGAATAATCCAGCAGGGGTGAACTTTTTGTTTTTAGATACTCAACTCAAATCA
>NW_007109982.1:0-750 GCF_000164805.1 Carlito syrichta
CAGTTGTGACTTCTCTCCACTCTGACTAGCATATTCCTGCAACTTACAGTAAGTTCTCCACATACAAACCTTCAAGTTGTGAACTTTCAAAGATGTGAATGTGTGCTTGAATGTCCAGTCTTGTAAGTTAGTTCATGTGTCTGATGTACATTGTTATGTGCATGCAAAGTACTGTACTGTAAGATTAAAAACATTTTCTTTATTTTTTTATTTTTATTTTTTGTTTTTTATGCATTATTTTTGTGAAAAGTGTTATAAACCTATGATAGTACATTACTATGTAGTCAATTGTGTTAGTTGGGTACCTATGTTAACTTTATTGGATTTATGAACAAATTGGACTTGTGAATATGCTCTCAGAATGGTACTCATTCATATGTAGGGGACTTAACTGTTAATATCATAGACTCTGCTTGGCCCCTTACTGTGTTGTGCACTGCCTGAACAAGAGATAGTGTCTTACCATGAGCAGGGTGCCATGAAGCTCCTCCTTCCCCTTCTTCTTATTGGAATGTGTGTCAGATTCCTCTGTGCATCACAGGAAGCTGCTGAAATAAAGTTTTGGGGCACTGCTGATCCAGGATGATCATCTGCATAAGACACCACCAATTCTACTGGGTTAATAGGTAAGAAGTAATGTATTTTGGGTAAAAAGTTCTCTTTGTGAAAAAAAACAACAGCCCATTACAAAGTGGGCAAAAGCTATGAATAGACAGTCTCAAAGAGACATATGAGCAGTCAACTGATACA
>NW_007109982.1:2195-3411 GCF_000164805.1 Carlito syrichta
TTGTATTATGTTGCTTTTGGTCAAGCAGAACATTCTTGGTTTTGTAAGTGCAGTAACTTTCAGCTTGCTTCAGTCCCCGGCTGTCGTTATGGCAACTGTGCAGTTCATTGTTTTAAGTGGCATGGCAGGTTTTGAGACGTAGGTAGTTTCCATGTAATAGGCAATCAGATTTAGGTTTTAGGTTAAAATGTCATTGAATTAAGTTTTATAGAACATAGAGTAAGTTCATAATTTTTATACTTATTAGTATTAATGATAAGGTTTGTAATAGATTATAGTAGGATAATAGTTGTATTAGAATCTAGACATGATATTATAAGATAAGTAATTAATAAAGTATAAAAGACAATAGTTTAGATATTTGAAGTTTATAGAAGTTGTGATAAAATTTTAGGTTAAGGATAAGTTCATAGGTAATTAATATACAATCATAGGGCAGTATAGAAATGTAGTAGGTTATAAGAATTATAAAAATAAATAGTATAAAATTAAGGTAATAAAATTAAGTCATTTAAGTAAACTTATAGATTATAGTATAGTGTTAAGTTAATAATATTAATCGTCAAAAATATTAAAAGTTAGTAAAATTGGATTGAACTTAGAGTTAACTTGGAAAGTTTTTTAATCAGGGCTTAGAACTTAGAGTATAATATGAATGATTTATTGAACATCGTGGAAAACATTTTGAACAATCTGTATTGAAATTGTGCACCTGTGATTCATACATCAGGGAATTGTAATTGTTCACTGGGAACCTGAAAGTCTTGTGATGGTACATGATTTGTAAAGCGCGTTACACATCAATGAATTTGTATGCCCCCAGCAAGTAATTGTCACACTGCTGGAGATTATAGAAAATGGTATATAAGTTGGAAAAAGTTTGAATAAAATTGGCTTCAGTCTTGGCCAGACTGTTCCCAGAAGAGCTGCCTCCGTGTGGTTTCTTCTCTCCGTTCTGATTCACCGGTGCGGTCCTAACCCCCCCTTGGTCAGTGCAGATCACCGACAGAGAGGGTTTTCTTTCTTTCTTTCTTTCTTTTTTTTTTGAGTTGGAGTCTCACTCTGTCACCCAGACTGCAGTGCAGTGGTTGCTCCCAGCCAACACAGCCTCGACCTGCTGGGCTCCTGCAATCCTTCCGCCTCAGCCTTCCAAGTAGCTGGAACTACAGGCACACGCTACCACGCCCAGCTAATTTTTTGATTTATTGTGTAGATG
>NW_007109983.1:0-852 GCF_000164805.1 Carlito syrichta
GACTGGATCTTGCAAGATCTAACATTTCCACCTCCAAGCATTCTCCACTTGCCTATCCAGTCTGCTTGATAGAAGTTGTGGTTCCTCCTCCCATCCCTCTTCTGACTTCCCCCCATCCTTCTTCATGACTGAAACTACGGGAAGGAGAGCAAATTAGCTTTCTCACTAGTGGCAGCTGCTAGTACTGACTTATCTCTGAAGTTTTATCCCCCAAATTCAAAACTCCTTCTTATTCTTCTCCCCTATCCCATAATCAAATGGTCCAGGGCAGCAAGAGACATTACTGAAAATCAAGACTTCAGAGTATCATCTAACATCCCGGAGACTTTACCCAGCCAAGAGGCAACTCTGTTGGGAGCCAACATCTGTAACCACACAGCTGAGGCCTATGAAGGCCTATTCAGAAGGTCGCCTCTGAGACAAGGATATAACATCAAGTGTGTGCATATGAATAGTAACCAGTGAATTATAAGACAACAGAATTTTCAATATTAGGAAGTGACAGTCTAAAATAAAATCTTATTATATCCTATGAAAAATGCACAGCAGAATTATTTTATATCTCTTTTTCTTTCTAAACTGTTTTCTTCTTAAGATTTTTAGCTGTTATTTCCTGGTAAACTGATTGATTAGCTTTTGTTCCAGTATGTAGTTTCACTTGGGGTTAAGATTAGACGTTATAACTGTGATAATAGTTTTATTATGTTGCCTTTGGTCAAGCAGAACGTTCTTGGTTTTTGTACGTTCAGTAAATTTCAGCTTGCTTCAGTCCCTGGCTGTCGTCATGGCAACTGTGCAGTTCATTGTTTTAAGTGGCATGGCAGGTTTTGAGATGTAGGTAGTTTCCACGTA
>NW_007109984.1:0-789 GCF_000164805.1 Carlito syrichta
TTTTGAAACAAGGTCTTTGCAGTTGTCATTAGCCAAGGATCAAGAATAGATCCTACTGGATTACATTGGGTCCCAATGCCAATAACTAGTGTCTATAAGAAAAGTAGAGGACAGAAACAGAGAAATAGGCCTTGTGGAGTTGGAGTCAGAGACTGGAGCAGCTGTAAACCTAAGAAACTCAAAGGTTGCTGGGAGCCACAAGAAGCTAGGAAGGAGCAAGGAAAGATGCTTCCTTGACAACCACAGAGAGAGTTACATTATATAAGTATTTAATTGATATGAATTAAATTCTATACCAGACAAAAATAATTTAATATCACATGACCTATAAGACATACAACTAGCTTATCTGGAATTATCTGAAGAAAGTGTCTCTGCTATTATCTTGAAGAAAAAATTTTCTGTTAGAATTATTCAGAGACAATATGGTACATACAAAATTATGAAGATGATATTCTACAGGAAATTTAATTTCTATTCATGCACAAAATTGACTCTACGTGATTTTCTTTTTATATGATGACTGATTTTAGAACCTTATTTAGCATCTATGAAAAATGCAATCCCAGTGAGTGAACTGAGTGCATTTGACAGATATTGTGCTGTTATTATTATTATTATTATTATTATTTTGAGTTGGAGTCTCACTCTGTCACCCAGACTGGAGTGCAGTGGCTGCTCCCCGCCACCACAGCCTTGACCTGCTGGGCTCTGGTGAGACTTGCACCTCAGCTTTCCAAGTAGCTGAACTACGGGCACGCACTACCACACCCAGCTGATTTTTGATTT
>NW_007109985.1:0-606 GCF_000164805.1 Carlito syrichta
CAGAGCAGTCAAGTCTGCTAAAGTCACAGAACAAATAAGTAGTTGTGCCAGAATTCCAACACTGACCCTCCAGCACTATAGCTATCTCTTAACTTTGCTCATGTAAACTTGTATTTCTTTTCTTTTCTTTCCTTTCCTTTCCTTTCCTTTCCTTTCCTTTCCTTTCCTTTCCTTTCCTTTTCTTTTCTTTCTTTCTTTCTTTTTTTTGAGACAGGGTCTTGCTTTCTTGCTCAGGCTGGAGTGCAGTGGCACATCATAGTTCACTGCAGCCTTAAACTCCTGGGCTCAAGGGATCGTCCCACCACAGCCTCTCAAATAGCTGAGATTACAGCACACGCCACTATTCCCTACTAATTTTCATTTTTAATTTCTTTTTTTGTAGAGATGGAGTATCAATATGTTGCCCAGGCTGATCTCAAACTCCTGGCCTCAAGTGATCTTCCTGTCTCAGTTTCCCAAAGTGCTGGGATTAAAGGTGTGAGCCTACATTTCCCATTTAAAAAATTCTTATCAAACATTAGTATATATAATAGGTTGTAGGTGACAATGGGCATATTTATTTGGATTTATTTAATGTCAGTAGTTTAGAATGTTTTTATTTTTGTA
>NW_007109986.1:0-1296 GCF_000164805.1 Carlito syrichta
TTCCGGAAGTCCCAGTCTGAAGGCGATAACATCATGTCTACATGAAAGACTATAGTAACTTGAGCTAGGTCAAGACAGAAATGCGGAAACGACAGATTTAAATTTATATGGTAGAGCAGCGATCCCCAGTCTTTTTGGCATCTGGGACCAGTTTTGTGGAAGATCCACAGATGGGGGTGTGGGATCCAGGCATTAGATTCTCATAAGGAGCACAACATAGATCCCTGGCATGCACGGTTCACAATAAGGTTTCACCTCCCATGAGAATCTAATACCACTGCTGGATTTTGGCTTCTGGGTTAAAAACTGGGTGGATGAGTGTCTTGAGAGAGGGAGCAGCAAAAGGAAGGCAGCACTGAGGAGGAGCTCAGAAGTTTGTCATTGAAATGACTGTTTGGGTATCTTTGGGATATGCACGTGAAGACTGTGTGAGCCTTCATATCAGCCTGGAGCTGAGAGGTCTTGGCTAGGGGTACATAGGCAGAAGTCACAGAAATATGGCAGGTAACAAGACCATGAGATGAATGAACTGTACAAGGAGAGTGCAGAGTGAAAAAGAAAAAAAAGGACTGAAAACTGCACCTTGAGGGCATTCACCATTTAAGGACTGTGTAGAGATAGCTGAGTTGACAAAGGGGAAAGAGAAGAAATAGCCACAAAACTAGGGGGCTTTCCACGAGACTGTAATATCATGGAAGTAAAGGAGAGAAGTATTTAAAAAACTTAGAGAGAAAAAGAGGTTGAGTATTGTTGAGAGTCAAGCGAGAGCAGGGCTATGAGACGCCCATTGTTTTAAATCACCTAGAAATCACAGGTGACTCGATATAGAATTATCATAGTAGAAGAATGGGGTTGCAAGTTAGAGAGGAATGGGTTGAGTAGTGAATAGGGATTGAAAAAATTAGATGGTAAGGGATTCATGTAAATAGGAAGGAAAAATACATTTTGTAAATTGCTGAGCTTAGTTTGGGATCATATTGTGAAATTTAATTGACCAATAATACCAAATAATACTTAATATTTTATGATACCTTACGATTTACAGAATAGACTCATATATTGCTTTTACTATAATCTATCTAATTTTAACTTTTTTTCTTTTGGCATTTTAGGGCCTTATTTTTGTTTCTCTTGATTCCTTCCTTTACTTGTTACACTATGACTAGTTCTTGCCTTTTTGTTTGTGACTCTGCCTCCTCTTTCTGGTTTAACTGCCTTTTTATGGTATTTGTTTTTGTATTTGTCTGTATCTTGTACCTGTGTATGTTCAGTTTCAGTGTGACTTACTTTTGGCCT
>NW_007109987.1:0-798 GCF_000164805.1 Carlito syrichta
AAGAGAGCATAGATGAACTCAGGCAGCTAGTACTTGCACTTACTAGACATGTTGTAAGACACAAACCACTCTACAATCGTAGTCATATATAAAATGAATACAAAATTGCCAATTGTTCTGAGGTTTAAATGAGTTAATACATTCAAAGTACTTGGACTAGTGTCAGACATTTATTAAAAACTGGAAATTTAAGAGAAACTGAACTGTAGTTATTTACAGATAATTTAGGTGAGCAATATAATAATTTATTCTTCTTATCCCTGAACCTAGTCTACTTCTCTATTTAGGTGATCCTTTACCATCTATAATTGATTTTATAATCATCTCCAAAAGGATGACCATCTTTTAAGATGTACGTCCGGCCAGGCTCGGTGGCTCAGCCTGTAATCCCGCGCTTTGAGAGGCCGAAGTGAGTGAATTGCCTGACCCTGCAGGTTCGAGCCTGCCTGGGCAACTTGGTGAGACGTCATCTCTACAATAAAAATCAAAAAATTAGCCAGGCATGGTAGTGGGTCCCTGTAGTTCCAGCTACTTGGAAGGCTGAGGTGGAAGGATCGCCAGAGCCCAGCGGGTCGAGGTTGCGGTGGCCGGGAGCGGCCACTGCACTCCAGTCTAGGCGACAGAGTGAGACTCCAACTCAAAAAAAAAAAAATGTATCCCCAGATGACTTTTAGCTTTTATTGTTTATGTTTTCTAACATCTATCTATATACTATGCATAGATAACACTGACATATATACTATGACTTACACGTGATCTTTTATCTGGAAATCTTACTAAACTCTCTTACTAAATTTA
>NW_007109988.1:0-689 GCF_000164805.1 Carlito syrichta
ACCAGTTAAGACATCTTTGAGCCCACCTCTGACCTGCAAGTCACCGCATGGAAATCCCGTCCTCCTCCCCTGGACAACCCAATGAGAATCTCACATGTATTGATTTGTGGTTTCTTTCAATTTCCACCTTCCTTAAACAGCATAGAACCCAGACACTGTTGGACCACACGTTTTCAGAAAATCCTGGGAATAGGTGTGCCTGGGCTGAAGTCCCCAAGTTCGGTTCAAGTATAAACCAGCCAGACTCGGTGGCTCAGCCTGTAATCCCGCACCTTTGGGAGGCCGAGGTGAGTGGATTGTCTGAGCCCACGGGTTCGAGACCCACCTGGGCAACTTAGCGAGACCTCATCTCTACAATAAACCAAAAAATTAGCCGGGCGTGGTAGTGTATACCTGTAGTTCCAGCTACTTGGAAGACTGAGGCGGATGGATTGCCGGAGCCCAGGAGGTCGAGGCTGCGGTGGCTGGGAGCAGCCACTTCACTCCAGTCTGGGTGACAGAGTGAGACTCCAACTCAAAACAAACAAACAAAAAAAAGAATAAACCACCTTCAATTTTTTGTATAGAGTCTGACATCTTTTCATAAGCACCACAATAAAATCACAGAGCTCTGAGACCTCTCTGGAGAGATGAAATATCACAGATCTTTTTTTTATTATCTTTTGAGTAAGAATCTCACTCCGTCACCA
>NW_007109989.1:0-881 GCF_000164805.1 Carlito syrichta
CATCTCATTGAGTTGTCATGAGGATCAAATAAAATAATATGTTATGTGAAAGCAAGTGAAATAAAATGTGTAAAGCCTTCTATAATTGTGGAGAGTTATATAATGGCTTGTTGTTAAAATCCCTAGGTTACCTGGGACATGAGACCTTAAATATCTAAATGCTTTAATGAACTGTCAGCATTGGCAAAAGGCAGGTGACACATTAATATTAGGAGAAAGGAGAAAACCTGTTCACTGATACATTTTAGAATTCCAAAACTGTAAACACATATTATTGAAATGATTCTTAAATTGTGCTTATTTTTTATTTTGCAATGACATATGAGTAAGTAAGATCTCAGAAAGTTTTATGTAGGACCTAAAGGTCAAAATTTTAACCTTGGAATGAACACTATTTTAATGTATTTATCTTATAGACACTTAAGACTGAGTTTTCTGTCTGAAAGACACCGAACATTTCTTAATTAAATCTTGAAAGGTTTGAGCCAGTGTTCCTGGACCAGAAGATTCTTACAAATTGAAACTAATACATAGGAAAAACCATTTTTTTAACCCAGTTTCTGTTCTGAAATGTTTGGCAAATTATTTTTCCCTTCACTATTCTTTCCTCTATTGGGACATACAAAGTCTGGGGTGCGGGGGGCCAGCCCCTGCATATTTTGAGGAGTCCCTTGTAAGATGTGGTGGAGTCGGCGAATCTGTAGGGATAGATATTAAAAGAAAGAAAGATGAAAGGATAGATATAACGAGGAAGACAGAGAAAGAAGTGGACAACTGTTCAGTGAAATGAGCAGAAGCCATTTATTGAAAGTTACAGCAGGTATTTATCCCCAAATTTTACACAAGCAGTCTCATAAGTCTTTCACGTGAACACAAAGCCA
>NW_007109990.1:0-1315 GCF_000164805.1 Carlito syrichta
CAGGTCGAGGTTACGGTGACTGGGAGCGGCCACTGCACTCCAGTCTGGGTGACAGAATGAGACTCCAACTCAAAAAAAATTAGTAAATAAATAAGAAAAGAGCAATGAGCAGAAAGAAATGGAGAGGTCAAGTTCCTTGTGGGCTGTAGATCAGTTCATCATTTGTTGTGCTCAATCCGTTGTGTTCAGGCCAGGGCCCAAGGTACTGAGAAATTTGAACAGTTATTTACTGGAGTGGGACTATGGTCTTAATAATGTATTACAGAACTCTGTTAGTTACTAATGATGAAGGTTTCATTGACTTAAATGGTGGACAACCAAAGTCTTGGAAAACCAAAATTTGAAATTCAAATTTGCAAAGGATAAATTATATTCAGATGAAACAAAATGCAGTAATATATATAAAAATTGTTGTACTCTGTGCCAGGTAACAACAGTTGTTTCAATCTACCCTGTACAAATGTGGAAATGGGGGGAATCTAAGTTAAGGAAAATCAAAACATCCTAGATATATGCTTCGTCTTCTTTCTGACCAGTCTTCTTCCTCTCATGTATTTAAAACCCTTTTCCCTTTTTGTAAAATTATGTACTCAAAAGTGAACAATTTAAAAGTGAATTCAACAGTGAACAAACATAGTTTAGCAGATTAGTGCTCTACAACACTACATTGAAGGAGCTTATAAAATGTGCCTTTTTGTGTGGAAGAGAGAGGCTCAAATGTAGAAGTCACAAACCCACTGTCTTATGCAGTGGGCTATGACTTGGCTAGGAGGATGTGGATAGACTTAAGGGTTACCATTTCAGCATCTCTTTCATCAGGATTCCTTGTTGTTGATGGTGATTTTATTCCTTGCCTTTTTGCTTGGTATTGGCACCAGGAACGCATCTCCAACCTTCTTTTGTAATGTTTAGTAGCCTTAACAAATCCTCCTTGCTCCTGTGGAAACCTTCCTCATCTTGCTATTCAGAGAACTGGAACCATTTGGTGGGACTGTTTCCTCAAAGTATCCAGCTCAATTTTGGTTAAAAAAAGAGAAAAAATAGTAGTAAATTGAAAAAAAGGGCACACATGACAAGGTATATTCTTATAAAATCAAGTCTGCACCAATTCAGGGGATTAGAAGAGAGGACAGGGACAGCAATAAAGAGTAGATTGCCCATTATGCCTTTGCTGCTAAAGTTAAGATGCTGAACTCTAGCATACAGTGGTTGTGGAAGAAAAACCTGCCAGAACTCAGGTTTCAGTTATGAGTATGCTGTAGGAGGATAGAGAAGACTGTTTTCCTGATTCTTTAGAAGCATCGTTAGAGTCACT
>NW_007109991.1:0-846 GCF_000164805.1 Carlito syrichta
CTTAGTTGGGCGTGGTCATGCACACCTGTAGTTCCAGCTACTTGGAAGGCTGAGGTGGAAGGAATGCTGGAGCCCAGTAGGTCAACTCTGAGGGCTCTGGGAGCTTGACACTGCACTCCAGCCTAGGTGATGGAGTGAGATGCCAACTCAAAAAAAAGAAAAGAAAAAGAAAGAAAATTCTAAGATGTTTGTCCTTCTATGACAGTTATAAACATCAGCTCCACTTTAATAGCCTTAAGAAACTAGACAATTAAAGCTAAAACATTTATTGAAATTGTTATACCCTAAAGTCCTAAATCCAAGAGACTACCAAAGAGCCAGCTCCGATGCAAACACACGAGGGTCTTTATTCAGGCTCGAGTCTGGTCTCACGTCTGTAACCGGTGCAGCGGTACAGGAACAAGAGCTCAGACCTAGTAGAGCAAGTAGTTTATATACACAGTTACGAGGGAGGTTCTGGGCATGACCGGCTTTTCCTAGGCTTGAGACATTATCCAACAAGAAGAGGGCATGATGTAGAAAATGAAGTCCATGGACCTTGCATAATTTGTTCTCAATTAGGTCCACGATGATGTCAGGGGACAGGAGAGCTTGAGATTGGTTGGTTCATTTTTGATTTGCGTGGGCGCAGGCTCAGTTGCCCGTGATTGACTACTAACGGCCAAACGGGCAAAATGGAGGTAGTTAAGCCTCCTAGAATGTTAGATAAGCTATGGTTTGCAGTCAGCTTCAGTCGTACGAGCAGGTTTGAAACAACACAGAGCCCACCAGAAGAGTGGCTGGCGCCACAGAGCCCACCATAATTCAAGCAAAGAAATGTCCGGAAGGGGCTTATTGCTTATCATT
>NW_007109992.1:0-861 GCF_000164805.1 Carlito syrichta
GGAGTGGCTGGTGAGCTCGCCCGTCCTTGGAGTGCTGGCACCCGGCAGTCCCCAAATCCAGAAGCGGTGCCGTGTATACGTGCAGGTTCTGGTTCTTGTGTTCAGCAGAAGGTGATAGGGGTGGGAGTACAGAATCAGAGTGCTCCTTTACTCCAAACTTGGCGAGTGTTTAAAAATAGAATGAACATATCCTGGCTCTCTCCTGCTCCTGCTCCCTCGCTCTCCTTACCTCTCCTGTTATCCTTGAAAACACAAAGGTTTGAGTAGGAATATGCTTAGCCCTCAGAAAGAAGTTTAAATTCATGCTAAAGAGTCTTGAACTTCTTGTAAGACCATTTTTGCTGTTTTTGGTAAAAGGGAAGGGATGAAATTTGCTTTCAGCTTGACTTTTCAGAGCCAGAGTTTCTCCTGGCCGGCCAAATGAGAGTGCTCTGGGGATGAACGTGTTGGACTGTGAGAATGCTTTTGGTGCCTTTTCAGTCTACCCATTTAAAAATAACTCAGTCCATCTCTTAGATTTGAGAATCAGTAACAACACGAAGGCAGATAGTGGAAAAATCGCCACACAGACTTGGGGAAATGGTGAGTAGGGGGAAGTGCCTCTCCAAGCACTGTTTCTGGTAGTATGAATTTTCAGTTTGCCCAGATACAGGGAGAGGGAAGAGGGATCTCTGGGGACTCGTCCTTCAACTGTTTCAACTCCAGGCTTGGGACTGTGCTGGGGCCACGGGAGGACTCGTTGCTGTGGCCAGCTGTCAACTTGTTTCCAGCTTGCTTCTCCAGGCCTTTTGGTCTGGAGGAGGTTTAGCTTTGTGCTCCTGTGGCAGTGGCTCTCCCTGCACTCTGTAGGACTCTTCCTAG
>NW_007109993.1:0-652 GCF_000164805.1 Carlito syrichta
CTACAAGGAAATAGAAGTTTAAAAATATCTAGAAAAAAGTACAACTTAGAAGGGACAAAGTCATATAAAATAATTCTACTGTGCAACTTTCCATCAGGTGTATAGAGATTTACTTATAAATTTTACTGCCATGTATGCACACTGGTCACTAATCACATGCCAATATTATAGGTATAACTGATATCCTATGTCAGAGGCGATCTTCCAGATGGGCCTTTACAGGCCTCCGCCATGTAGCTATAGATGTTGGCTCCCAACAGGTTGCCTAGCACATGGCTCTCCGATCATATTTTTTCCTAAAGAAATCATATAATTCAAACAATAGAAAACTTAATTTGCTTCTATATTCATGTTGTCACAAGAAGCAGGCTTATTATTATGCTGAAGCCACTGGTAGTAGTGGGGGCTTTTGAATTCAGAAGTCATTTGACACCTCTCTGTCTCTCTTTCTCTCTCTTTCTCTCCCTCTCTTTCCCTCTCTCTCTCTCTCTCTCTATTAGGCCCAGAACCAATGCAATATTTAACATCTCTCAAGTACCTTCTTGCCACTACTTTCTTATTTTCACAACATGGAATGGTTGTTTCATGCAAAAAGAGAGAAGGAAATATTTGACAGTGAATTGTCATGGCATGTCTTGTGCCATATGCTGAG
>NW_007109994.1:0-841 GCF_000164805.1 Carlito syrichta
CATAGCCAGCTGCCTTAACTAGCTGACTTAATTAGCTAGCCAGCTGGTTAGTCAACTGACTTAACTAGGTCACTAACTAGCCAGCCAACTGGCTATCCAGCTGACTTGACTAGCTTTCTTAACTAGCTGGCATGCTATCTAGCCTGTTAAATTAATTAGCTTGCTACATAGCTAGCCAGCTGGCTATCCAGCTGAATTAACTAGGTGACTTATCTAGCTAGCCAGTTGTCTAGCCAACTGACTTAACTAGCAGACTACCTAGGAAGCCAGATGGCTAGTAAGCTGACTTAACTAGATGACTAAACTAGATAACAAGCTGGGTAGACAGCTGACATAACTAGTTAGCTACCTAGCTAGCAAACTGGCTAGCCAGCTGACTTAAGTAGCTCTCTACCTCTCTAGCCACCTGAATAGCAAGTGACTTCACTAGTTGACTTAATTAGCTAGCCAGCTGGCTATGAAACAAACTTAATTATTTCACTACCTAGCTAGAGAGCTGGCTAGCCAGCTGACTTAACTAGCAGTTTTACTAGCTTTCCTTCTTTCTAGCCAGCTGAATTAACTAGCTTGCTACATTGCTAGCCAACTGGCTATCCAGTCGAATTACCTAGATGACTTCTCTAGCTAGCCAGCTGTGTATCCAGCAGAGTTAACTAGCAAGCTACCTAGCTAGCCAGCTGGCTGGTCAGCTGAATTAACTAGGTGACTTAACTAGCTAGCAAACTGACTAGACAGCAGACATAAATAACTAGCTACCTAGCTAGCCAGCTGGCTAGCCAGATGACTTAATTGCCTAGATACATAGCTAGCCAGCAGCTAGCCAGCTGATTTAACTAGCTAA
>NW_007109995.1:0-536 GCF_000164805.1 Carlito syrichta
GGACTGGTATCAGCTCCTCCTAAAATGTCTTGTAGAATTCTGCTGGAAAGTCATCTGGTCCAGGGCTTTTTTTTTTTTTTGGTAGGTAATTTTCTTATTATGTAGTCAATTTCCTTGATTGTTATTGGTCTATTTAGGGTCTCAATTTCTTCTTGTTTCAACCTAGATAGATTGTGTGATGTCAGAAAGTCCTCCATTTCCTTAAGGTTTTCAAGTTTGTTTCCATACATGTGTACGTAGTAGTCTCTAATGATCTTTTGTATTTCTTCAGGGTCAGATGTGACTTCATCTTTTGTGTTTCTGATTGTGCTTATTTGGTTTTTTCCTCATTTTTTCTTGGTCAGTTTAGCTAGGGGACCATCAATCTTGTTTATCCTCTCGAAGAACCAGCTTTTTGTTTCATTGATTTTTTTGTATTATCTTTTTTGTCTTCTATGTCCTGGATTTGGGTTTTTATTTTGGTGATCTGGATTCTTCTGCTGAAATTAGGGTTTTTGTCGTCTTGCTTTTCCAGCTTCTTTAGGTGGATTGTTAAG
>NW_007109996.1:0-756 GCF_000164805.1 Carlito syrichta
GCAAATACCTGAAATGTTTCAAGTCTCATTTGTCCTTTAATTCACCTGAGAATTACATTTTTGTGACAAGGTAAAGTATTATCTCCCAATAATAAGCCAGGTATACCCAACATACTTTGTTTCAAAAGTCACACATGGTTAGTGAGGAATCTCCCACCATATAGCAATACAAATGCAATGAAAATTTTTCAACATATGCAATCTGTCTGGAAGTGTGGGAACCCAATACAGAAAACACACAAAAACATAGCTGTTTTTGAAGAACTAGATATACAAGAACTCAGAACCCATATATTTAATCCCTCTAATGGCTAAAGGCACTTCTGGGAATCTTGAGAATCTCCAAAATAAACCACAAACCACTGTCCATGGAGCTCAGTCGTGAGACCTACCAGTGTCTCTGATCTTTCTGTAAATGGCTGTGCCAACACTACACTATTTTAATCACTATAATATTAAAATATGCTTTACCCTCTGAATATGACACTGTTTTCACTATTCCTGTTTAAATTTGCAATTATTCACTTTATTTTTTCCAGATGAAACTAAGATTGGAATTTAAGAAACAACTTCTGAAGGAGTTTACACACACTATTCCATTGATTATCTCTTATAACCTGTAATAAGCTTTGTATTGTTTTATAGTCTCAGTTGCAACTATGAATAAACTTTTTTCACATACTCTTCTCATATTTTATTGCTATTACATATGAAAGCTACTGATTTGGATAATCGATATCTATATAAACAGCTAAT
>NW_007109997.1:0-769 GCF_000164805.1 Carlito syrichta
TCTTTGGTCTCATGTCAACGTATAATACATGAGAGTCGAAGAATCTGTGGTCACCAACACTTTTCTTTTTGAGTTGGAGTCTCACTCTGTCACCCAGACTGGAGTGCAGCGGCCGCTCCCGGCCACCGCAGCCTCTAACTGCTGGGCTCTGGCAACCCTTCCGCCTCAGCCTTCCAAGTAGTTGGAGTTACAGGCATGCACTACCAACCACACCTGGCTGATTTTTGGATGTATCGTAGAGATGAGGTCTTCTGCCTAGGCGGGTCTCGAACCCGCAGGCTCAGGCGCTCACAAACTTATTATTATAATGAAGCAAGTGTCGCGATCGGGCACTTTTCTTCAATGAATTCTACTCTGGGAATAAGTGTGCCTGTTGCAGCTGATTCAAATCTTTTCATTTGCTCTTCTTCTGCCCCTCATGAGGCTGACATTTGCGAGTACAGAGGCAAGCAAGCTTCTCTGTGAAATGACTCACTGCTATTGAACTCTGATCACCCTTTTATATTTATAAAGTTTTGCGAGTCACATTTCAAATGGGAAAAATATCAAGAATGGAATTTAATTGTTAATTTATTCGTGGTGGTTGCAGGCAATGGCTCCCCAGTCATGAAAGGTGTGTGAACCCGGGTGCTCCTCAAAGCTGGGCTAGGTCAGTCTCAGTCTCAGCTAATCAAAAAAGGACTCTTTGGGGAATCATTTCTTCACTGCTCCCCGTACCTTACATGTCTTTTATCTTTGCATGCATTTAATTAAAGTGTCTCCAACTCCG
>NW_007109998.1:0-748 GCF_000164805.1 Carlito syrichta
TCCAGCTTAGGATGAAAAAGGTTTATAGAATATGTCAGTCACGGATTAGGGTATTCTTTGTTATGGGATTTTAAGACTATATGAAAAAGGGTTTAAAGGCAACCATTGATTAAGTTTTCATGGATTAAGGTTACTTGTGGTGGGGGACGCCCCTCCCACATCTGACTTTGTGTATAAAAGACCCGTTGTAATTCCTAATGACACACGTCGCTTCTGCACTAGACTGGAGTCCAGTCTCTTTCTTTCTCTTCTTCCCCCCAATCACCGACACCATCTCCAACTTTGGGGTACCCTGAACCCGGCTGGAGCAGGACTCCAGCACCCTAATATCAAAACCAGATAAAGACATCAAAAGAAAGATACAAACCAAGATCACTTATAAAATTAGACACAAAAGTTTTTACTCACTGACATATCAAATTGAGTAACATAGAATAAGAGTTATATACTTACAAAAAATGGAACTTATGCTTGTGGTGTAAGTTAGTTCAACATTTAAAAAAATTCAATATAATTCACTACATTCACAGACTAAAACAGAAAAATAATATTATTATATCAATAGACAATGGCTAGTGAAACAACATAAGAAGAGCAAATAAAACTATACAAATTTAAAAAATAACAACTATGATTCTTTTCATAACTTAGATGATTTCCAATCTCAAAAATACTAAAGAAATGACAGCAAGCAGGGCTCGGTGGCTCAGCCTGTAATCCCGCGCCTTGGGAGGGGAAGTGAGTGGAT
>NW_007109999.1:0-783 GCF_000164805.1 Carlito syrichta
GTCGACCTTCCTATATCTGTCATAATAACTGAAAAGAAAAATATGTGTTTTCTAGGAACTGCCAGTGTCTTCTTGTTTGATTTTACTCGGTTTGACTTCCACCTCTCCCTGTTCTGACATCCAAGCCTGGGCTCTTTTGTTTCTGCCTTGGAAGGGGAGGCCCTATCTCCCTGAGGAACCAGGGGGACATGGGTTTAAAGTGGTTTCTTCTGGGTTATGGGTAATGGGGTCAGCATTGAAAAGTGCACTTCAGTTGTGGAATTTCTTCCTAGAAAAGCCCCCATAGTTGGCCTGTCTCTAGACTGAGGCATAAAATGACCACCCTTGATTTTCACAGCACTGTCCTAGGGCTCTCGTAGGGGGACACTGACAATTCCTGGACTCTGGGGCAGAGATGGAAGGGGTCCTCGCTGTCCCCTGCATCCTCCACACAGATTTATGTTCTCTAACACAAGACCAGTCTGGGCGGGTCCCCCAAGAGTTGTGCCGAGGTCTGTGATGGGCTAGGTACCTCTAGATGGGACATGGTTTGGGACAGTCATACTCGTCAAAGACTAGGAACCATCAGCGTCACTTTAATATCAATATTACATATTATTTTGCTTTTCATATCATTATTGTTTAACAGGAGGCATAAAAATTGGCTTCTATAGATGGGCTCGGTGGCTCAGCCTGTAATCCCGCACCTTGGGAGACTGAGGTGAGTGGATCGCCTGAGCCCTCGGATTAAAGACCTGCCTGGGCAAATGGTGAGACCCCATCTCTATAATAAATCAAAAAAAA
>NW_007110000.1:0-417 GCF_000164805.1 Carlito syrichta
CTGCCAAACACTTTCTCATACGATTATGATTGGTCAAGATCTGCTTATCACTGAAAACTTATGCTACTCTGTTCTTTGTTTCTGTGATTCACTACCCATCTATCCTTATTGCTGCCAAGTCCATATATTTGTCCTTCTTTATGGCCGCATGATATTCCATTTTGTACATGTGCCACATTTTCTTTATCCAGTCCAGCTTCAATGGGCAACATTGCTGGTTTCAAGTTTTTGCTATTGTGAATACAGCTGCAACAAACATACGTGTGCAAGTATCTTTTTTGTAGAATGATTTGAGTTCCTCTGGGTATATTACCAGTATGGGGAATTGCTGAGTCATGTGGAAGATCAATTTCTAGTATTTTCAGATATCGCCACTCTCTTCCAAAGAGGTTGCACTAGCTTGCATTTCCACCAGCA
>NW_007110001.1:0-696 GCF_000164805.1 Carlito syrichta
TGTGATAAGTTTTGCTGCTGTGGGAGTGGATAAAACTACTTGAAGAGGCTCGGACCATTATGGATTAAGATGGGTTTTAGTTTTTAGGTCGGAAAAATAGACCCATTGTCCAAGAATAAGAGGAGGTGGGATTTGAACTTTGGAACCAGGTATAGGAGGGGGAGAGTAAAGGGCCTCCCTGGAAAAGAACAGTGAATGGCCCCCTCCAGATGGGCTTTAGGGGTTGTACATTTCACTCTTTTACCCATACCATATTCCCTGGTTTAAAAGAATGAACATTGGTAGTTAAACTAATTGGCAATCGTTTTCTGACTTGACAATGGATGGCATTTAGGACTGAACCTAAGGCTTGCATTTGTTCTTTTAGGGCAAGACTTCCAAATTTCTTTAAGTTTTCCTGTATGTCCCTAACAAGTGGAGGTGGTTACCCATAAGGGATCACAAAAGGCAAGAAGCCTATTTACTTTATTTAAAGGCCTGTTTTGGGGCCTTTTCTCCTAGCAGGGGTTTTTGTTTACCCCCCTTTGAGACTTCATAGAGAAGTTAGGCATTTAAATTTTCTAGACTAGTATAGGAACAGGACCACTCTTAGGGTCCTCTTTCTTTTTTTTTTCTTACAGTTGTTGATTGGGGTCCTTCCTTTCTTTATTTTTTTAGCAGCACTTATTCCCCTTGGATGTTGAGTTTTTTCTGGTC
>NW_007110002.1:0-778 GCF_000164805.1 Carlito syrichta
GAAGGTATTATTGACCCCTAAAAATATGAAAACTGAAAGTGAGGAAGTGCAAGTAACATATCCCTGTTGTAACACAGTAACCCCAAATCTGAGAGGGCTTCTGCATAATGTTTATCTGTTCCAAAGAAGTCACCCTGAGTCCTAGCAGGAAAATACATCAGTTTATTAAAACCTACAGGAGATGGCCAGGTACAGTGGTTCAGCCTGTAATCCCAGAACTTTGGGAGGCTGAGGTGAGAGGATTGCCTGAGCCCTGGGTTTGAGACCAGTCTGGGCAACTTGGTGAGACCTGATCTCTACAATAAGTTAAAACAACAATAACAAAAAAAACAAATCATGCATGCTTGCGTGCACCTGTAGTTCTGGCTACTTGAAAGGTTGAGGTGGAAGGATTGTCTAAACCCAGCAGGTCAAGGCTGCGGTGGTTGTGAACGTGCCACTGCACTCCAGCCTGGGTGACAGAGTGTGACTCTGACTAAAAAAAAAAAACCAAAAACTTACAGGAGGCACTGAGAGTGGCAGGTGGGTGAAGAATCCACACCTTGAGGCACTATGGCAAGCAGTTTTTTAATCAAAGCAATCAAGCTAATTATTCAAATCCCTATATGGTGAGTACAATTATATTGACTGAGTGATGACTTCATTGTTTTCAGCTATGATTGGTCACCTGCATTCCATAACTCATTGCTGGTAATATGCATACCCTTAGGAGACAACCTTGGTCAGAGGCCACTCCCCAAGGGAGGGGGCAGGGAGAGGCCAGCTATAAAGGGAAACG
>NW_007110003.1:0-783 GCF_000164805.1 Carlito syrichta
AAAAACGAGAAAAAAACCAAATAAGCATAATCAGAAACACAAAAGATGAAGTCACATCTGACCCTGAAGAAATACACAAAAGATCATTAGAGACTACTACGTACACTTGTATGGAAACAAACTTGAAAACCAGAAGGAAATGGAAGACTTTCTGACATCACACAACCTACCTAGGTTGAAACAAGAAGAAATTGAGACCCTAAAGAGACCAATAACAATCAAGGAAATCGACCACGTAATAAGAAAACTTCCTACAAAAAAAAGCCCTGGTCCAGATGGCTTTCCAGCAGAATTCTACAAGACATTCAAGAAGGAGCTGATACCAATCTTACTGAAGGTATTCCAGGCAATTGAAAAAGATGGAACTCTCCCCAAATCATTTTACGAAGCCAAAATCACATTGATACCCAAGCCAGGTAAAGATCCAACAAAGAAAGAGAACTACAGGCCAATATCTTTGATGAACATAGATGCTAAAATTCTCAACAAGATCCTAGCAAACTGGATTCAGCAACACATCTCAAAAATCATCCACCATGACCAAGTAAGCTTCATTCCTGGCATGCAAGGCTGGTTCAACATTCGTAAAACCATAAATGTAATTAAATACATCAACAGATGTCAAAACAAAAACCACATGATCATATCACTAGATGCAGAAAAAGCTTTTGACAAAATTCAGCACCCCTTCTTGATAAAAACCCTTGAATATCTAGGCATACGGGGAACATACCCTCAAAATAGTAAAAAGCCCTCCTATGAGAAACCCACAGCCAGCCTACT
>NW_007110004.1:0-760 GCF_000164805.1 Carlito syrichta
CATACCCTTCAAGCTATTAAAAATCAAAAAAGATACAGAAGGCCACTACATAATGATAAAAGGCTAAATCCATCAACAAGAAATATCTATCCTAAACATATATGCACCTAACATAGGTGCGCCAACTTTTATAAAGCAACTCCTAGGAAAACTAAAGAAAGATATTGACTCTAACACTATCATAACTGGGGACTTTGATATCCCACTCACAACCCTAGACAGATCATCAGGACAAAAAATCAGCAAGGAGATTCGGAGCCTCAATGTGACTTTGGACCAAATGGACTTAATTGATACCTACAGAACACTCCATCCAAAGACCAGAGAATACACATTCTACTCATCACCACATGGAACATATTCTAAGATCGACCACATACTCGTCCATAAATCAAGCATAAGCAAATTTAAAAGGACCAAAATTCTACCAAACACCTTCTCAGACCACAGTGGAATAAAAATAAACATTGACACCAACAAAGTCCCCCCAAACCCCACAAAAACATGGACACTAAACAGCATGATGCTAAACAACTCCTGGGTCAACGACGAAATCTAAACAGGGATCAAAAGATACCTGGAAACAAATGAAAATGAAGAAACATCTTACCAAAATCTCTGGGATGCCCTGAAAGCTGTAGTAAAAGGGGAATTTATATACCTACAAACACACATGAAGAAAATGAAAGGAACAGAAATTCACACCTAAGAAGCCACCTAAAAAGCTGGAAAAGCAGACCACAAAAACCTTAATTTCAGC
>NW_007110005.1:0-731 GCF_000164805.1 Carlito syrichta
CTTCCAAGGCGAGGGATTACAGGCTGAGACACCGAGCACAGTTAAGGTTAATTTCTTAAAAGCCTGTGGGCTGCCAGGAGTGCGTGGGCAAATTATGGGCAGTAGCAATGACAGCAGTGACCCGCAGTGCTCCCCCCTTTACTGCCAGATATCATCCAATTGTGGGAAGTAACTGCACAGAGAAGGATGGGACAGAGTTAGAAAGTCACATTCAGGTGGAATTAGCCCACCAGCCAGGGGCGCAGAGGGGCTCGTGGTCCATCCCCCAGAAATTCTGATTTCTGGCACACAGAAAAAAAATGCCCTGAAGCCTTCCAGAGGGATTATGCCCTTGGGAGTCCTGGGAGCATACCTTGAGAAACTCTCACACTCTTACTGAGCCTGAAAAGCAGTTGGAGAAAGTTGCTTAAAAAGGCCTCACCCCCATCCTTGTCTGGGGGCAGCCATGAAAGAGTAATCTTAGTCTCTCTGCTTTTTATTTTTGAGTTGGAGTCTCACTCTGTAGCCCAGGCTGGAGTACAGTGGCATGTTCCCGACCACAGCAGCCTCAACCTGCTGGGCTCTGGCAATCTTCCGCCTCAACCTTTCAAGTATCAGTAACTACAGCTGTGTGCTACCACACCCAGCTAATTTTTATAAACATTTTTTTAGTTTTGAGTATCACTCTGTCGCTCATACTGGAGTGCAGTGGCTGCTTCCAGCCACCGCAGCCTCGACCTGCTGGGCTCTGG
>NW_007110006.1:0-635 GCF_000164805.1 Carlito syrichta
CTAATTGGTTTTCCATGGTAGGTAATCTGACCTTTTTCTCTTGCTGCCTTTAGGAATTTTTCTTTTATGCCTACTTTGTTTAGGCGAATTATTATGTGTCTAGGAGTTGGTTTTCTCATTTGTTGTCTTGCAGGGGTTCTCTGGATCTCTTGTGTTTGAGTTTTTGCATCATTGATTAGATAAGGGAAGTTTTCTTGAATGATCTCATGGAAGGTTTTTTCCAATGTGGTCTCTGTCTCTTTTTCTGCCTCAGGCAGACCAATTACTCTTAGGTTAGGCCTCTTGAGGTAATTGCTCATCTCTTGAAGGTTTTTTTCTGTCTTTTTGAGCTTGTTTTCTGTGTTCTTGAGAGTTTGGGTTATTTCTATATTTTGGTCCTCAAGTTCTGAGATTCTTTCTTCTGCTTGGGTAATTTTGCTTTCCATGCTTATCAGTTTATTGTTTATTTCATTCACAGTATTCTTTATTACTGTTATCTCAGATATCAGCTCCTTTCTAGTTTCTTCTTGAGTCTCCTCAATTCTTTTTAATCTCTCCATTAATGTCTTGATGTCTAGGGTTGTCTTTTGAGACCATTCAGTTGTTTGCATTCCAAAGTCAGTTTTCTCAGTGTCTGCCCTCCCAGGAGTCTGGGA
>NW_007110007.1:0-1274 GCF_000164805.1 Carlito syrichta
TCGCAGCTTATTTTCAAAGTAGTAACGCAGATAACTGACTTTTAAAGGACTTTGCAAATAGTAAGTTCCAGGTTATAACAAGTAATCCTTAAAATGTTACCATAGCAACTTAATCTAAGAGAATGTATTTTATTTGGGGAGGATAAATTAGGCTATAAATGAAATGAGCACTGAACAAGACATACAGATCACAGAGTTGACATTTCTCTAGAAGAAAACATGAAGAACTTGAAACAATTTGCGAATGTGCTTAGTCTTAAACCTAAATCCTAATACCATTTAGTCCTTGTTAATTATTAATAAAACAGAAAAGAATCTGTGTCTAAATGCAGTTAGTTTCTAGGGGTCATAATTAGCAGTGTAAGAATTAAACTCCAAACATACAAGAAAAACTAAAGTAGCATTCCAAAATGATGTATATTTGATAGCTTTAAAGTCCACAAACTCAGACTCATATTTGGTTCCCAGTTATGTAAGCCTAGACATCACCCAGCTTCCAATATTATCACAGAATATTTGTTTTAAATTTGTTTTAAATCTGCCACGAAAACCTGCCCATAGTCTAAACATGAGTTTTAGCAGATGAGAAAAAATGATTCTGGTGTTTGAATCACACTGTCTCAGCAAGGGAGTCACAGAAACCTGCCAAGGCAGTAGGCCAATGACTCCAAATTAACTTCATTACTGAATTAAATAAACACAACTACACTAATGTAAAATATTATTTTCATTTAAGCTAATGCTTTAAACAGTATGTACCGTGTTTTTAAGACAGAGCTTTAAATATATTAGTTTACAACAATTTACCACAGAGCATGGATCTGTGAAATTAATTCTTTAGAAAGCAGAGTCCCTTACCCCAAATTACAAGGAGGCTCCACAAATGTTACAGCTATGTTCATTTTCTTTTGCTAAGACTACACAAATGAGATGTATATAACAAAGGCTTATTGACATAAAGACTCTTGCTTGTAAAACAGTTGAATCAATATTACTAAATAAGACAGTACAAGAGTAATTTCATCCAGATTTATACAGCACCTAGAACATTATTGTCAACTCCAGGTATTTCAACAAAGTTTCTATGTAAAGACATAATCTTGACTAAATTAAAATCAGAGTTTTCTACTGCTTAACTTTGATGAAACACTGTCATGTCTACTGACAAACAAAAAATTAAGTTTCATCCTCTATAATGCAAATTACCAGCAATTTGGTACAATTTTTTCCCTAAGATTTCTTTCAGCTAGTTAAAGAATGGAAGTGAATTCTAA
>NW_007110008.1:0-405 GCF_000164805.1 Carlito syrichta
GGAATTTATATCCCTACAAACACATATGAAGAAATTTGAAGGAGCATGAATTAATAGCCTAACAAGCCACCTAAGGAAACTGGAAAAGCAAGATCACAAAAACCCTAATTTCAGCAGAAGAATCCAGATCACCAAAATAAAAGCCCAAATCCAGGACATAGAAGACAAAAAAAAAATACAAAAAATCAATGAAACAAAAAGCTGGTTCTTTGAAAGGATAAACAAGGTTGATGGTCCCCTAACTAGACTGACCAAGAAAAAGAAAGAAAAAACCCAAATAACCACAATCAGAAACACAAAAGATCAAGTCACATCTGACCCTGAAGAAATACAAAAGATCATCAGAGACTACTATGTACACTTGTATGGAGACAAACTTGAAAACCTCAAGGAAATGGAGGACTT
>NW_007110009.1:0-1246 GCF_000164805.1 Carlito syrichta
CTGGTGTGTGAGTGAGCAGTGAGTGAGCATACGTGTTTGTGAGAGAGAGAGGTTGGGAGAAATAGGTTCACTTTGGGTGTGTGAGTTTTAGGAATGCTTATCATTATTCAGTTAGCTACTTTCTTGAAATACATAACTATTTTTGCTAGCCACCAAAATGGGTTATTTGTGATCAACTATTAGAAACTCATACTCCAAGAAACTTTTCTGTTGACCAAATGACAACATGTGCATTTTTAACAAATCTGAATATTTTTAAGATTTGTAATTGAGCTTATGAATATTGTAGGAATAAATTTTAAAATTACCACAAAATACCTTTTTTGTTCTGGTTACAGTAGTTTTCTTTTTTTATTGATATGTAATAATTGAATATATTTTTGGTGTGCATGTGATATTTTAATACATGTATACAGTGTTTAATTAGGGTAACTGGTATCTCTGTCAACTTAAACACTTAATCTTTTCTCTGTATTGGGACCATTAATGTTCTTCTTTTCTAGTTACTTTGAAATATACAGTAGATTATTGTTAACTATGATTTTCCTACTGTACTGTCAAATACTGGACCTTTTTCCTTCCCTCTAGCTAAATTTTTGTGCTTCTTAACCACCTACTCTTTCTTAACTCCACTCCATTTTGTTCTCTGCCTCTGGTAACTGTCATTCTACTCTCTGTAATGAGAGCATACAATATTTGTCTTTCTGTGCCTGGCTTATTTCACTTAATGATGGTCCAGTTTCATTCCTGTTGCTGCAAATAACCGGATTTAATTCTTTTTTATGACTGAATAATATTCCACTGTGTTATATATACTACTTTTTATTTATCCATTCATCCACTGATGGTCACTTAGATTGTTTTTATATCTTGACTACAATAAACACAAAAGTGCAGAGATCTCTTTGATGTATTGATTTTCTTTCTTTTGGATATATACCCAGCAGAACATATGGCAGATTTGTTTTTAGTTTTTTTAGGAACTTCCATACTGTTTTCCTTGGTGACACCACTAGTTTAAATTCCTACCAACAGTATATAAGAATTTCCCTTTCTCTGTATCCTTGCCAGCATTTGCTATTTATTTATTTATTTATTTTTGTATTTTTAACAATAGCCATTCTACTGGATGAGAGGATATCTCATAGAGGTTTTGATTTGCATTTTCCTGATAATTAGTGATGTTGAACATTTTTTCATACTCCCATTATCTTCCTTAGCAAAATGTCTAATTTAGATCATTTTC
>NW_007110010.1:0-767 GCF_000164805.1 Carlito syrichta
ATTCACTCACTTCAGCCTCCCAAAGTGCTGGGATGACAGAGCGGAGCCACCAAACCCGGCCTCAGCTTTTCTAAGGTAAGAAAGTTGCCAAGCACCGTGACTTTCAGAGGCAAAGGTGTCTTTGGTATCTGGACACTTGCCAAAAGATCTCCAAATTAAAGGAAGATGGGTTCATCTCAGGTAGAAAGAACCCCAGGGAACATGCAAGCTAAGGCACCTCTGCAGTAAAAGATAGGTTGGCCCCATCTCTTTATTTTTTTATTTTTATTTATCTTTTTTTTTGAGTTGGAGTCTCACTCTGTCACCCAGACTGAAGTGCAGTGGCTGCTCCCAGCTGCAGCCTCGACCTGCTGGGTTCCGGCGATCCTTCTGCCTCAGCCTTCCGAGTAGCTGGAATTACAGGCGCACACTACCATGCCTGGCTAACTTTTTGATTTATTGTAGAGATGAGGTCTCGCCTGCCCAGGCGGGTCTTGAACTCGCGGGCTCAGGCAATCCACTCACCTCAGCCTCCCAAAGGTGTGGGATTACAGGCTGAGCCACTGAGCCCGGCTGGCCCCATCTCTTTAAAATTAAAAAAACTTCCTAGAAGGGAAAGGTTTTCTTAAGATCCTTTCTTAAGCAAACAAGACGAGAAAATTGAAGCTCAGGTTGCAAAAACAGTTGGTTCCCACAACCGTCAGATGATAGAAATTAAGGAAATCCAAGCTCAGTTTAAATACTGTCATTGCAGATGATGGCAGGGTGGGTGGCTGGAACCACACCCA
>NW_007110011.1:0-1059 GCF_000164805.1 Carlito syrichta
CAACAGATTTAGCAATATACCTTGAACACATTGTCGTGTTTTTAAGCTACAGTGTCTCATTTCACAGTTGAGGGAAAGATATTTGTTTATCTGTTGTTTTGAGGATCAAATGACACAATGTATTGAAAAAACCCAGAGTAGTATTGACATATTACTATTGCATTCAGGAAGTAACTTAGATGAATAATCCAGCAGGGCTGAACTTTTTGTTTTTAGATTCTCAACTTAAATCAACATAATGAAAGTGTGGGTCACAGTGACATTTCTTTCATTGCTTAACAATAAATCTATGGACCTAAACAATCACTAGAGATGTAAGAAGTTGGAAAGGTAACAAAAAATCTTTAAGTCTTAACACCATTTTTTTCACAGTTTGTTAATAAGGACAGTAGTCTAACTTTCATGAATTCCAAACCTGGAAATTGTAATATTAAAAATACATAAGGTTCCACTGTTCAGCTATTTGCTTATGCGTAGTGTTTTATTCTTCAGAATGCTTCCACCCAATTTCAAAATAGTTAGTGTTAGAGTATGGTATTGCACTTTTCTATGGTCATGCCTCTTTGGACTTACATTGTTTAAGGTTGGCAGGTGGCCAAAGTTGTGTAAAGTTGCATGTCCATTATTGGTTGTGCATCAGAAAGAGGCTGGCTGAGTGCTGTTTCACAATACACTGGAATGCCACCCAGCCCAGTCTCAGCAGGGTTCTGAGAGTCCAGCAGAGCAGAGTAGTTCGAGTGTGTGTGTGAATGTGTGAATGTGAGTGTACAGTACAGAGCGGTTGAGTTGTCATGTGGACTCATGCACAACAAGTTATGAAGGCCTCCGTGTCTGCGCTCTTCAGCCTAGGCAGGACAGAGGGAAACAGCAGACCCTGCCTGCACTGGGTGGACAGGATCCCATGCATTTGGGGGAAGAGGCGGCTAAGGCGGGTGATGTTGAATGTCTCTTGACAGTTTATGGCATTGCAGGGGCAAGGGTCAGCCAGGAGTTTGTGCGCCTGATTTTACACGCGGCCGTCCATTTTCCAAAGTATTGAATTGTATTTTTAGAGGGGCC
>NW_007110012.1:0-683 GCF_000164805.1 Carlito syrichta
CGCCTCAGAACTCTTCTGTCTAAGGGTCACAGTGCCTACTCGGTGCCTAAGGGGCCCTTGCCACAATTAACAGACTGGAGTAAAAAAATCTAAAGTACTTATGCTCAGACTAAAAGGATAAATTACTCAAGTAAAAGTACTGATCTGGAAAAAAAAGTGGTTTAAAGAAAGTATCATTTAATGAATCCTATGGTACACAAGACCAACAATAGGGCATTTTCATCACAAAGGGTGAATTTCTGGGAATTTAACTTTAAGCTTGACCACTCAAAATCTTTATTTCTTCTCAAAACTGGCATCCAGCATCATCTTCTTAGTAAAATCTGTTAATGTCAAGAGAGACATCACTCTTTCTTCCTTTGGTATTTACACTGGCCCTACAGACACTTCTGTCTCAGCACAATCCACACTCAATCCTCTCATTTACCTATTTCACCCCCTTGAAGGCAGGCACAATGTCTAATCCATCTTCGTTTTCCCACACATTTATCATACAGCTGCTATTAAAAGCCTGGTGCAGAGGCTCAACCTATAATCCCAGCATTTTGGGATGCTGAGGTGAGAGGATTGCCTGAGCCTGGGGGTTCAAAACCAGCCTGAACAACTTGGTGAGACCCTATCTCTACAATAAATCAAAAAATTAGCAGGGTATGGTGGTGTGCATCTGTAGTTTAAGCTACTTG
>NW_007110013.1:0-827 GCF_000164805.1 Carlito syrichta
AGGATGCCGTCCCCAGTGTGGAAGGACGCGAATTGCCCCCAGTGTGGAAGGACGAGAATCGCATGCGTGTGCACAACCTAAGTATTTTATAAACCTCCCCTTAATTAACCAGAAAATTTTCATTATGCCTCCAATGTGAACCAAGGCAGTGGCACGAGGACTTCCAGGGCTCATAATTTGATATCATCAGATGATTGCTCAGGGGCAGAGGTACAATCGCTGTGCCAGCAGCACTTGTATGTATTTGTTTTTCTGCCATGTTCCTGTAGGCCTCCATCGTTCAGTTTTTAAATAGTTTGTGCTTGTATTTCACCCATCCATAATCAATGCCATCCCCGAGCAAGGCGATGTAAATTCTCAAGTACAGGTGTAGCTGCCTGCCCGGGTGCACCCACAGACTCTGTCTGACAAATGAAAGAGGGGCGGCCATGCAGAGACTGTCAGCTCTCAGTGTGTGTAGACAAGGAGATCAAAGTCTGCAGGAATTTCGTGCCCATCCGTGTTGTCGTGCCTGTGGCACCTAACGCCATTAGAGGGGGCTGGGTGTGGCTTGGCGCAGGCAACAAAGTGACGTTTCCTTTCGCCCAAGCCTTGTGATCGTTGGACCGCGCTGCTCAGGTAGCCTTTCACGCAGTGCCCTGAAAGACTAGCCAAAACTGGGCTAGGCCACTCCCCACACCTGTGTGAGCCTGCCTATTCCCTCAACCCCAACGGTCATCATTGCTTCTACCAACTCCCTATCTCTGACCCAGAACCTTAAAGCCCACACTCTAGTGACAGTCTCCGGGAATGAGATACCTGCTCCCTGCATTGTCTGTCATCTTTTT
>NW_007110014.1:0-832 GCF_000164805.1 Carlito syrichta
CTGGGGCTACCATCTGCCGGTTCTGTCTCACCAGCTCTCCTCAGGTACCACACCTATGCCTTCACACTCAGCCACTGGCACAGTAGCCTCACCTAAAGCATCACGACTTCATCTCCACCTCCAACAACCCTCAACATTAATCACATTCCACAGTGGGCCAGAGGCAAGTAGCAGAGATGCTCGCTCACTCCCTCCCCATCTCCTCTCAGGGTTAAAAGCAGCAAAGTGTAGACAAACTCTCCATCTCTTTCTTCTTGATTTCTGCTCAATTCCCCACTAACTAGTTTACTGACTTATTAAAGCACACCAGCCTCACCGTTGAAATTCAAATCTATGCATTACATTACAAAAATTACAAGTTACTACATTCCCTGAACATTCTGGATGGCTCACAGAAGCTATCAAAATCAGGAGTGTTGCATTCATGAATGCCATTGATCCAGTGTAACCTACTTTTTAAAGATATACGGGATAAATTTATTTTGAATCTTGATACACTGCACATAGTCCATTATAATGGAATTCACAATGTGAAATCGTTCATATGTTCTCATGTTTAACAGAAATTTTACTTTTGTTATTTTTAATTCAACTGTTTTTATAAAAAAATCTGGGAATCTTGTATAGTACCAACAGATTTTAACAGTGTTTGTGTAAACACTTTAGGGTGCTGCAAGGAATTTCCAAGAACTTAACCACATGCCTGAATTGTACATCCTTCCCTAAAAAATATGTAACACAAGCCAGGCTCGGTGGCTCAGCCTGTAATCCCGTGCCTTTGGGAGATTGAGGTGAATGGATTGCCTGAGCCCGCGGGTTCGAGACCCGTCTG
>NW_007110015.1:0-1080 GCF_000164805.1 Carlito syrichta
TTTCCCAGTATATTCCCAGCAGGGGGATTGCTGATTCACATGGAAGTCAAGTTTTAGAACTTTTAGGAATCACCACACTGTTTTCCACAGAGGTTGTACTAGTTTACACTCCCACCAACAGAGTAGAAGTGTTTCCTCTTCCCCACATCCTCTCCAGTATCTGTTGTTTTTTGAGTTATTGATGATGGGCATCCTGACTGGAGTTAGGTAGTATCACATTGTGGTGCAAAGGCTTTTTTAAAATACAGGCATAGAAGAAAACATAATCCTTAATTCCCTCTGTGTATATACATTGACCTTCACATTTACTTCACATAAAAACAAATTTGGTATATGCTGATTCAATTTACACAAAAATAAGACATGTTATTAGGCTCCAGGGTGGAATAACAGTGCTGGTTTCTAAGTAATGTAGGTGTCAGTAATTTGCCTAATTTGTCTCAGAATGAATTAAATCTTGTTGATATATTTAGCAAATATAATTGTCTACCTATTTTAGTCCCTTAAACAAGTAGAAAGAAAACAGTTTGAAAGAAGGAGACCCTCCTCACTTGCAAAGAGCCTCCCATTCTGTAATGTTAGGACCCTATGAAATGGGTAAATGAAATCATAAATGATTACCAATCAATTAATTCAAATAGGTTGAACAATGAAGGCCGTTTTAATGAAAAACTCATGCCAAAACCTCAAACAGGCATTTTGATACTATACAATTGAATATTTGGATGTGTGATTATATTAAATGGAGCAAAATGCCATAGGCAATGAACCTTATGATCTCTACAGTCTATTCCTACCTACTTTTAAGCTCGAAGACCTGGAGCAGGATCATAGCTTATTCAGATTTTGTAAAATGTCAAATTCACATTTTTCTCATCCAAAATGACTGACGCTGCACTACAACTTGTGTCTATACTTAGATTTTAATAAAGACATGAGTTGGATGACTTGTCTTTACATGTTGTATTCTACAGTAACTGTCTTAAAATATACAGGCAAAAGAAAGTGAGAGCTGTCATTGCTAGGCAAACCTACAATGCTATATTGCTAAATGTTAATTCTTCTGTTATTCAAAATGTA
>NW_007110016.1:0-1084 GCF_000164805.1 Carlito syrichta
TGAAATAAAACTCTGGATAGAGTGCAAAGGCCTTAATAGATATACATAGCCAGATCTGACATGATTCTTTTAAAAATATGCAAAAATATTTTAATACCTTTACTTAACTCATGTTAATATGAGTCCTAGATTAGGCAAAAGAACAAAAGATTGAAGTAACTCAATCACTGATGATCTCTAAGTCTGCCCAAAGGGCATAAACACAAATATGTTTTGACATTCAATAGTCATCTGGCTCCATTCTTTTTTTCAACGTCCAACTACACATGAAATGATAAAAACTTTTAAAAAGGAGAGCCCCTTTACCCTATTAACTGACGAGAAAGCTTTGAAACAAACTGAAAAATAAAAAAGTCCATTTCATAGTTATAGATTTCCAACTTTAGAGTTATCTCAAATTAGTAACCTCATGTGACCCAGTTATAATAGCATATTGTTTGGGTATATAAATAAGTAAATAACTTTAGTTTCAGATTTTCAGATTATATGGCATGACTTGCCTTGGAGTAGAGCCTTATTTCAAGTGTCCTTGAGGCTTACAAAATTTGTTTGAAATGTGAAATAGCCAGACTTGTTGGCTCAGCCTGTAATTCCGCACTTTTGGGAAGCTGAGGTGAGTGGATTGCCTGAGCCTGCAGGTTCGAGGCCCGCCTGGGCAGGCAAGACCTCATCTCTACAATAAATCAAAAAATTAGCCGGGCTTGGTAGCGCACACCTGTAATTCCAGCTACTCGGAAGGTTGAGGCGGAAGGATCGCCAGAGCCCAGCAGGTTGAGGCTGTGGTGGGCGGGAGCAGCCACTGCACTCCAGGTTGGACAACAGAGTGAGACTCCAACTCAAAAAAGAAATATGAAAAAGGGAGTTCTGCTAAGATGGCAATGGCACAGGTGACACTGTGAGACTCTCCAAAAGTGAGTTCATATAAAGACTATTATTTTCCTTTCCCCATCCCCCCACCCACCACCAGCTGCATTGGTCCAAGACCTGGAAACCATTGGTCCCACACAAGGCTGGTTACCGTGGCCCCTCTGCCACTGCTGTTCACCCCCAAGCCCCACCCACGTGTAGCTCCCAGCTCCCTCCC
>NW_007110017.1:0-928 GCF_000164805.1 Carlito syrichta
AAACTTTCCAAACCTGGAAAAAGAAATAGATATCCATGTTCAGAATGGTCAAAGGCCACCGATCAGATTCAACTCAAATAAGACCCCAAGACATATTATAATCATACTTTCAAAGTCCAAAGACAAATAGAAGATCTTGGAAACAGTACAGGTTTCTCTTTGTTTTTTCTTTTATCTTTTTTTCAACCCAAGTTAAGTTGGTAACAGTTTTTGAGAACTTGTTAGAACTACGGGATGTTTTTTGTAAGCCTAAAGGCAACAAGACAGCAAAAAATCTAGAGTAGATACATTCAAAATGAAAAACAACAAAGTAAAACAGACTACTAGAGAAAATCACTTAACCATAACAGAATAAAACAAGAGAGGAAAGGAGAGAGGAAGGGGTTACAAACAGCCAGAAGCCAAATAATGAAATGGCAATAATAAGTCCTTCTCTGTCAATAAAAACTCTGAATGTAAATAGACTAAATTTTCCAATTAAAAGTCAAAATGACTAATAGGATTAAAAACCAAGACCCAAATATATGCTGCCTACAGGAAATTCACTTCATCTCTAATGACACATATAAACAGGAAGTGAACAAACAGAAAAACATATTCCATGCAATGGGGGAAAAAAGAGTAGTATTAGCTGTGTTTTTATCACATAAAACAGACTTTTGAGTTAAGAGACAAAGAAAGTCATGATATAATGATAATGGAGTCAATTAGGCAAGAGAATATAACAATTGTAAATATATAAGTATACAACACCTGATGAAAGATATAAAACAAATATTATTACATCTAAAGGAAAAGACAGATTGCAATACAATAATAGTAAGAAACTTCAACATCTCATTTTTAAACAAACACATCATCCAGGCAGAAAATCCACAGATAAATATTAAATAAATAAATATTAAAGTTAAACTATACTCCAGAACAA
>NW_007110018.1:0-867 GCF_000164805.1 Carlito syrichta
TGCCAATTTTTTTCTAAGAAACATGAAAATTCAATTATATATCTAAAGAAGTCCAACATTCCTCAAAATAAATCCTACAATTAAATTAAATCTAACATCTAGTCAAAAATCGCCTGACTTTCAAAAAATCAGACACATATGATCTATAGAGAGGAGAAAAATCAATAAACAGCTTTAGAAATTATAGAGAAAAATTGGAACTAGTAGATAATGCTAGCAGATAATTTTCTTTCTCATTGATCTCTTATGCTTTCACATATCTTGTGAGCAAGACACACTGGTTTTTGTTATGTTTTCAAGAATGTTTCTACAGAGAACAGCTTTGGTGATACAGACTTTTCCTCCATAAGTAGCAAATAATAAGTCTGTTTACAGCTTTAAAATAAACAGACAGTGTCTCCCTCCAGAGCAAAATGCAGAAATCCTGAATGTCTGGTAAATTTTTAAAAATGTCTCACGCTAGGGCAGAGCAGATGGGCTTACTGTCCATTACAAGAGATTCAAGTTTTCTGATTCAAGGTTTATCTCCTGTGGATCAACATATTTTGTGTTTTATACACAGGGTCTCATTTTGTTGCCCAGGCTGGCTTGCAGACGTGGTTTCATTCTCGATTCTTGGGCTCAATGATCCCCCTTTCTCATCTTCCTGAACAGCTAGAGGTGCCAGTGTGTTCCAGGCATGGGATCTTGCTATGCTTATCAGGCTGGTCTCAAACTTTTGGCCTCCAACAATTCTCCTAGATAAGACTCCCACAATATTGGTGTTGTGGGCATAAGTCACTGAATCCAACCTGTATCATATAATAAAATAATACTCAGCAGTTAAGGAAAAAAGGAACTAATAATGCTCATTACAACATAAACGAT
>NW_007110019.1:0-731 GCF_000164805.1 Carlito syrichta
CTCCCCCTTGCTGTGCCCCAGGCTTCTGTCCTCACACATTTTTGCCCCCCTGGCACCCCATGCCCAGTGCCTCAGGCCTTGTGCATTTTCACCCCTCTGGCCCCCCAGGCCCAGTACTACAGGCCTGCATTTTTGCCCATCTGGTGTCCCCGGCCCGCACCCTGGGCCTCATGCATTTTTGTCCTCCTGACTCCCCGAGTCCAGTGCCCCAGACCTCATGCATTTTCACCCTCCCGGGACCCTGGGCCAGGCGCCGTGGGTCTCCCGCATTTTTGCCTTCCTGGGACCCTGGGCCAAGTGCCCTGAGTCTCACTCATTTTCCCCTTCCAGGCTTCCTGGGCCCAGCACCCTGGGCATCATGAATTTTCACCCTCCCAGTGCCCCAGGGCCATCGCCCTGGACCTCATGCATTTTCCCCCTCCTGGCACCCTGGGCCCAGTGCCCCGGGTCTCGTCCATTTTTGCCACACCCACCCCAGGCTTAGCACATTTGACCTCATGCATTTTCACCCTCCCAACACCCCGGGTCCAGCACCCCAGGCCTCGTGCATTTTCACCCTCCCGGCACCCAGGGCTCTCTCCTTGACTGGGACAGTCATTTTCTCCTGCACTCAGACATTGAAGCTACTAGTTCTTGGGCCTTTGGACATTGAGACATGCACCAACACCTCACCCTTGCCCCCTTGTTAGTGCCTCAGGCCTTCAATCTCTGAATAAGAATTTGCACCATTA
>NW_007110020.1:0-831 GCF_000164805.1 Carlito syrichta
CCAAGTAGTTGGAACTGCAGGCACTCACTACCACACCCGGCTAATTTTTGATTTATTGTAGAGATGAGGTCTTGCCAAGTTGCCAAGGCGAAGCTTGAACCCGTGGGCTCAGGCAATCCACTCACCTCAGCCTCCCAAGGTGCGGGATTACAGGCTGAGTCACCGAATCCAGCTCAAAATCACGTTCTTAATGATTCTAAAGTACGTATACAGAATTGTTCATGAGTATGTTCTTGATTAGTGAAACATCAGTTGTGTTTATATGTATGTGTTACCTATATGAGGTCCTTTTGATTTCAGAAGGAGCGGGTAAAGGCCAGCTTTCATGTTTCTTCTGCTTTTTCTTACTTTTATATTCAGACAGAAAATGTGAAAAGGGTCATCCTTTTATCATATCAGTAGCTACAATAGGCTGCTGAACTTGGTAAGATTGCTTGTCTATAGGGAGAAAATCTTGCTGTAGATTTTGAGTAACAAGTTAAAATGTGTGTGTGTGTGTACACTCACACTCCACTTTAAATGTCTTCACTTTGAATGTCAGTGTTGTATTTTCAGGCATACGCAGGCTTAATGGTTTGCCTGTCTGTATCATTTCTTCGGGAATGACAGCTTAACAGTTTTCCCAGTTGGATTGTGTTAAAATCTTTAAAGGCTGCATGCACAAAAACATATGTCTCAAGTTTGGGCAGCCAAAATCTGTGCAATTATTTTACCAGAGTATAACTTAGCAACATTATTATCATCACATATATCTTATTGTTAAAGTTACATTAAAATATCATCAGTTTGAAACCTACTATTTCAAGTTGCTTTGGGATGTGTTCAAACATA
>NW_007110021.1:0-374 GCF_000164805.1 Carlito syrichta
AGAACGCGGCGCCCGCGGGGGCGCTCGGAGCCGCCGCACAGGTAGCGGGAGCGCGGCGCCCTCTCCTTCTTCCTTTGTGAGCCGCCCGGGCGGGCGCCCACCTCCGTCCCTCCTGGCGCCTCCTCTCCCGGGATCGCTAGCCTCGCACTCCTCCCTCCCGCCGGGGTCCCCTCCGCCACCTCCTCCCCTCTGCCGCCGGTCCCCCTCTCCTCCTTTCCCGGCGCCGGGGACCTGCCCCTTTGCGCCTCTCTCCTGGCTCCGCCGCTCCGGCTTCCATTTTTCTCCGCTTCCGAAAAGCAAGTGGGAGAGGGCGGGGGAGACCTGCCGGGGTTCCGCGGCTCTCGCCCGGGCGGCTCCGGCCAGCCCTCCTCGCC
>NW_007110022.1:0-935 GCF_000164805.1 Carlito syrichta
GTAATCCTGTCACCTCAGCCTCCCAAAGTGCTGGGATTAGGCAGGAGCCACCACGCCCAGCTTGTGATTTTTTAAATTTGACAAAGTCACGTCTCCTGTGTTGGTCTTCTTTTTGAAGGTTTTCCCTGATATTTCAAATTCTATTTTTGTGAAGTCTAGCGTACTCATAAAAAGTGCATACATCATAAGTGCATGGCGTGATTGATTCTCCCAAAGTAGACACACCCCTGTGAGCAGACCCAGATGAGGCAACAGAATATGTCAGCACCCAAAAGTGTCCTCACACTCCCTCCAAGTCCCAGTGGCCAAACCATAAATGGTCCTATACCAGGGTGCCAAAATATATATATATATATATATACAGACTTTATATATACAGACTATATATATACACATATATACAGACTTTAAGCGCTGTTATCTGTTTGTCTTTTTTAGTTCAATGGAATGAAGGGAGCAGTGGGTCATAGTGAGAGACTGTATGAAATCCTACCTCATGTTCATTGTATCTTTTATATATCCCTACCTCACGTTCATTGTATTTTATACATCTCTGCCTCACGTTCATTATATTTTATGAAGTCTTAGTATTTTAAATCCTACCTCAGACCCCGTAGACTAGGCACATGCTGGGTGCCTGGTGGTGACTGTGATTGTAAAGTTATACGTTTTAAGCAGTGTTTGTACTTAGAACTTTGTTAAGCTTTTGTTTAAACCAATTGCCAGGTTGGCTTCTTCTGCTTCTGCAACGGGGTGTAAATGTTAAGCAATAGGTCCCTTCCAGACATTACTTTGCTTAGATTATGGTAGACTCTGTGGCGCCGCCACTCTCCTGGTGGGCTCTGTGTTATTTCAAACCTCCTGCTCGCATGCCAAAGTTAATTTATGCGCAGTGACTGTGTAAACCTAGCTTATCGGGGCATTCCACTCTGCCC
>NW_007110023.1:0-799 GCF_000164805.1 Carlito syrichta
CCTATGGACTGTTTATTGTTATCTCAAAAGTTTTCTTTGCATATAATTTCAAAAGGAAAATAAGTAGAACGTGGTTGCTTTAAATATCATAACACCTTTTGTGAAGTTTGCTTTCTGTAAGTGTGCTTTTAAAATTTGATCTCCATAAATTATTGATAGACTGCAATACAATAGGACATTTTTTGAACAGGAAAGATAGATAATCTAATCTAGTGTCTCATGGTCTTGAATAGCATGTGGACTCGTGCTAATAAAAAATGTTTCTTAAGCTGGGCTTGATGGCTCAGCCTGTAATCCCGTGCCTTTGGAGGCTGAGGTGAGTGGATTGCCTGAGCCCGTGGGTTCAACACCCACCTGGGCAACTTGGCGAGACCTAATCTCTACAATAAATCAAAAAATTAGCCATGGTAGCGCGTGTTTGTAGTTCCAGCTACTTGGAAGTCTGAGGCAGAAGGATCCCCAGAGCCCAGCAGGAACCCAGCAGGTGGAGGCTGTGGTGGCCCGGGGCGGTCACTGCATTCTCCAGTCTGGGTGAAAGGGTGAGACTCCAAATCAAAAAAAAAAAAAAGAAAGAAAGAAAAAAAAGTTTCTCAGCCCCTAAGAATACATAGTGAATTCCAATTTTAGAAACATTGTATTAAGAATTAAACATAATCTCTGTAACTACTTAACATCAGAACTCATAACATATTTTTCAAAATCAGATGTGAAACTATGTGATAAAGAATCAGTGGAGGCCAGGCTCGCTGGCTCAGCCTGTAATCCCGCGCCTTGGGAGGTGGAGGTGAGTGAATTGCCT
>NW_007110024.1:0-958 GCF_000164805.1 Carlito syrichta
CTGAAAGGGAGAAACATTTCAGAATGCACCCAGGGAATTCACCAAGTAATGCCTTCTTGCTCCACTGTGGGGTTCCCATCGCCCCCTGGGTGGCAGCGTAGAGCTGCACATGGGCAAAGCGTGTCCCATGAGAGAACTCTTAGTTCAAACAGAGGCGCTCTGCACAGCCGAAGTCCAAATGAGAAGAAAACCGCGAGACTCAGACTCATGTGTTGCAGCATGCACCAAGTGAGAATAACATAGATAGCCCCTAAAGAGCGCTGCACATTTTGAAAAGCTCCTTCCCCGGGAAGATGCACATGCACAACAAGCCTCACAGAGGCCGTCTACGCTTATTCAGCAAGGCCAACGCGAGAGTGACTGCATTTCCTAGCCTAGAGAAACGCCAAGGGGTAAAACGTTTCAGGGCTCAAACAGAAGGCAAGCACTGCTTTTCTACAAGTGAGTGTGTAGCACTCATTTCACTCAGTCTGACACCATTGACATGCTCATTCCTACATGTGAAGTATCGACATAACATGCTCGGCTCTGCTCATTCAAGCCGTACCTTGAGAATCGTGTATTACACCGTACAGCACACAAGAATCAAACTACTGGAAAATACATCACAATGCAGTAAACATTTGACACAGCATTCCCCAAGCTGATGCACACTCACAGCCAGCAAGCCAAGCCTTTCAGCTCTTCCTCGTAAATGCCAACGGAAGAGCAATGGCTTTGGATAGGAGACGGACAGGTCAAATCAAAAACACTTTAGAATTCAGTAGGTGAACAAATCATGCTTTCCCAAAGATGACAGCGAACCGGTCATGTCGCTCAGTGTGGCACCATGGAGTTGTGCACTTTGTATACAGGAAACGTTGCATACAGCTCTGCTAGGCCTTTGCATTCAATGTAGGATAATACACGCTGAAAAACAGGGAGAATCAGGCGTCACGCCAAAGACCAAGCCACTGTA
>NW_007110025.1:0-794 GCF_000164805.1 Carlito syrichta
CATATTTTGTTTTGTAACAGCAATCATCAAACAATGTACCTCCTTGGTAAATAATTGTATCATATCATTTATGCATGCTCAGTTTTAAGTAGATTTTGTCTACGACAATCGATACACAACACAGTTTTTCTGCAGACACCTTATTAATTCACCATGTCTGTTATCTCCCTAAAATAGTCACATCTCTTCTGTTGAAGGTATTTATAGATTCATCCTAAAATATTTACTACTAAACCCTATATTAGTTTCCAGAACAGACCTGGTCCTGTTCTCCTGAGCTTATACAGATAGCTAGGTGGTAACATTAAAATGTGATGGGTGTTATGGTAAAGAAATGACAGGGAACTATGAGAACATATGTCAAGAGAACAAGCATAACCTTGTGTCAAGTTCATGGAAGCTTTTCATAGACAATGTATTTTAACTTGAGACAAAAATGAGTATGAAGAAACAAAACACAGGAGATCATGGAGAGTGTTGCAGGTAGAGGAAACAACATGCAGAGAAGTCTAGAGGCAAAATGAAGTCAACATTTTATAAAGAACTGAACTCATAAATAGACAGTCAAGAAATGAGAACAGACTACAAAGGCATAATCAACTGTGTCAAGGAGTTAAGGAGATTGGGAATGATTGAGGTAAGCAGGAAAATGACAGCAATCAATTTTTATTTTCAGAAAGTTACTTTATTTGCCCAGTGGGGAATAGATTGAAGAGAATAAGAACCTGAGACAGAGATAATGACCACCTGATTTGGGTGGTAGAAGTGTGGATAGGAGAAATAGATTTGTTTGA
>NW_007110026.1:0-747 GCF_000164805.1 Carlito syrichta
CCCTGGTATGTTCCCAGTACGAGGATGGCAGGGTCGATTTTTAGATCGTTTAGGAATCACCAAATGCTTATCCACAGAGCTGGTCCGAGTTTACACTCCCACGAGCAGTGTAGAAGTGTTCCCTTTGTGTCATTTCCACGCCAGCATCTGTTGTTTTGGGAATGATTGATGATAGCCATCCTGACTGAAAATTGGTGACTCCTCAAGGTCGTTTTCACTTGCATTTTCGGATGACAAATGAGGCTGAGCTTTTTCCAATGTCTTTGGTGGCTGCTTGTATGTCTGCTGTTGAGATGGGTCTGTTCATATCTTTTGCTCACTGTGAAATGAGGCTGTTTGCTTTTTTCTTGTCGGCAAGTGGCAGTTCCTTGTAGTTCCGAGCTGATCATCCCTTGTCAGATGTACATTCGCAAATATGTTTTCCGCATCTGTGGGTTGCGTTTCTCTATGAGTCAGGGCCTCACTCTGATGCCCAGACGGTACTAGAGTGGTACAATCACACCTGACCACAGGGTAGACCTCCGGGGCTCAGGCAATCCTCCCAAGCGGCTGCAACGAAAAGCCTATGTCTCCAAGCCCAGCTCATTGATGACATTTTTGGAGATAGAGATGAGGCTGCCTGATGTTACACAGTCATGTTTCAACTCCTGGGCTCCAGCAATCTTCCGTCCTCAGTCCGCCCAAGTGCTGGATGACAGGTGGGAGATTCCATGCCTGGCCTACCCTTAGCGGGAGTGGTTTTGGTCC
>NW_007110027.1:0-552 GCF_000164805.1 Carlito syrichta
CGAATTTGCAGAGACACAAATACTCAGTTTACAACTGATGACTTCCAGAGTGACCACATATTGGATGCCACACACTTGTGATGCCCACATGCATTTATTCTCTGGAGTGTGTCCCTCAGAATAGAGCAATGAGGTCATAGCAGACACGTTCAAACCACATTCCAAAGTGGTTGTATCAATTCACACTTCCCTAAGCAGTGTGTGAGTGTGCCCACAGCCCCCATCACCTCTGGCACACAATTGGTCTGCCTCTGTCTTTTTAGCCAAAAAGTCATGAGGGGTGTCTCATTGTTAATTGATTATTTGTGTGTTTGATGATTCACAAAATTGGACACCTTAGCCAGGCATGGTTGCTCATGCCTGTCATCACATCATTTTGGGAGGCAGAGGCAAAAGGATTGCCTGAGCCCATGGGTTCAAGATCAGTCTGGGCAACTCGGCACAACCTTGTCTCTACAATAAATATAAAAAAATAGCTGGATGTGTTGGTGCATCCCTGTAGTTCCAGCTACTTGAAAGGTTGAGGCAGAAGGATCACCTGAGCCCAGCAAG
>NW_007110028.1:0-832 GCF_000164805.1 Carlito syrichta
CACATGCTCAATATTGAAACAGGACCCCTATCTATCCCCATGCCCAAAGGTTAACTCCGAATGGATCAGAGACCTAAATGTAAAACCTCAAACCATAAGAACCTTAGAAAAGGAAGGAAATACTCTCATGGAAATCGGAACTGGCATCCAATTCCTGTACTAAACCCGAAACCCACAGGACTTAAGAGAGAAGATAGACAAATGGGACCTTATTAAACTGACAAGCTTCTGCAAAGCCAAAGAAATCCATCAAGAGAGCAGGAAGACAGCCTACAGACTGGGAAAAAGTCTTTGCCAACTCTAGGTCTGACAAAGGCTTAACATCCTGGATCTACAAGGAACTGAAACGTACTGAAAAGAAGAAAACAAACAACTCCATTATAAAATGGGCAAAAGATATGAACAGACACTTCACAAAAGAAGACATTCGAGAAGCCAACAAACACATGAAGAAATGCTCAACCTCACTAATCATCAGGGAGATGCAAATCAAAACCACACTGAGATACCACCTAACTCCAGTCAGAATGGCAATTATCAACAACTCAAAAAATAACAGCTGCTGGAGAGGGTGTGGTGAAAAGGGAACACTTCTACACTGCTGGTGGGAGTGTAAACTAGTGCAACCTCTGTGGAAAGCAGTGTGGCGATTCCTAAAAGCTCTAAAAATTGACCTTCCATATGACCCTGCAATCCCCCTACTGGGAATATACCCTGAAGAACACAAATCACTCTATAAAAAAGATACCTGCACACGTATGTTTATCGCAGCATTGTTCACATTTGCAAGAACCTGGAAACAACCATGCTGCCCATCAAAAGAGGACTGAAT
>NW_007110029.1:0-687 GCF_000164805.1 Carlito syrichta
CCAACGAGGCCCGAGAGCCATTGTTTGCTTTCCGGAAAACAACAGTCTTCCATGGGAGACATTCCTCCAAACGGCACGTCACTGAATGGGGGGGCAACAAGTATTATAGTGGCTTGGTCTTTGGCGTGACGCCTGATTCTCCCTGTTTTTCAGCGTGTATTATCCTACATTGAATGCAAAGGCCTAGCAGAGCTGGATGCAACGTTTCCTGTATACAAAGTGCACAACTCCATGGTGCCACACTGAGCGACATGACCGGTTCGCTGTCATCTTTGGGAAAGCATGATTTGTTCACCTACTGAATTCTAAAGTGTTTTTGATCTGACCTGTCCGTCTCCTATCCAAAGCCATTGCTCTTCCGTTGGCATTTACTAGGAAGAGCTGACAGGCTTGGCTTGCTGGCTGTGAGTGTGCATCAGCTTGGGAAATGCTGTGTCAAATGTTGACTGCATTGTGATGTATTTTCCAGTATTTGATTCTTGTGTGCTGTACGGTGTAATACACGATTCTCAAGGTACGGCTTGAATGAGCATAGCCGAGCATGTTATGTCGATACTTCACATGTATGAATGAGCATGTCAATGGTGTCTTACTCATTTAAATGAGTGCTACTCACTCACTTGTATAAAAGCAGTGCTTACCTTCTGTTTGAACCCTGAAACGTTTTACCCCTTGTCGTTTCTCTAG
>NW_007110030.1:0-768 GCF_000164805.1 Carlito syrichta
CATATGGGACCACAACCCCACCTGCCCTCACAGAGCCCCCTGTGGTGTGCCCAACACGGTCCAGCTATTCTGGCTGGCTTTCTAACATACATGAGCTCAGAATTGGTAGCTATTTCCAAGATCCAGCATGCAGAGACCAAGCTCTCCTGTGAACCCCAGCCTGTTTAGCTGGGAATGTACCACCTTAAGAGAAAGCAAACAGAGATATCACACTCCTTTTTCATGCATGTTCCTGATTGATCATCAGCCAGTCTAGAAAGAAGCCACCACTGTGTTTATGGGAGTATTAAGGAAAAATGGCATTATTCTTACCAGTAGAAGAACCTAATACATATCTTTCCATTCAAGTAGTATTCAGGCCATCTGGTCCAGGAAGTCATTTGAAAGGACCCAGAGCATCCCACCAGGACAGAGGCCATTACTCCAACAGGTTTGATATTTTAAGCACTTCTGAACCCCAAAATTCAAAAGGGTAGACTGAAAACTAGGAAGCAAATGTTGAATAGTAGACAGGAGAAAAACTGCTGGGGTGTGGGGAGGGGACACAACATCAATAAGGGTACCTGATCTCAAACCATGCAAAGTGTGGACCAAAGGAAGACCCAAACTCTCCCTGCACAATGTCCATTTGTATACTATCCTGAATTGTACCACACATCTTTAAAATAAGATTAAGCATTTTTTAAAAGCTTGAGATACAGAGTAGCTTGAAGTCTTCATGGAAGGATTGGTACACTGCATTGGATGCCCAGAGAGGATGACTTCAAA
>NW_007110031.1:0-680 GCF_000164805.1 Carlito syrichta
CAGGTCAGGGGCCATATTTCCTTATCCAATTCTTCTTACTCCTTGCTCATTTGTGTGATTAACTGAAAAAATAAATTTCTGTTCTGATTTTAGGAGCCCCAAACTGCTCTTATAGAAGAGAGCTACAATAGGAAGGGATTGTGGAATGAATGGGCTGTGGATTATGGCTCAAACACCCACAGGGGATGGGGTTCCATTTCTTTCTTTCTTTTTTGAGTTGGAGTCTCACTCTGTCGCCCAGACTGGACTGTAGTGGCCGCTCCCGGCCACCGCAGCCTTGACCTGTTGGGCTTCGGTGATCCTTCTGCCTCAGCCTTCCAAGTAGCTGGAACTACAGGTGCATGCTACCACACCCAACGAATTTTTTTGGATTTATTGTAGAGATGAGGTCTCACCTGCCCAGGTGGGTCTCGAACCCATGGGCTCAGGCAATCCACCCACCTCAGCCTCCCAAAGGCACGGGATTACAGGCTGAGCCACCGAACCCAGCTGGGGTTCCATTTCTATAAGTACAGTGTATATCCTGATACAAGGAGCTGAGGAGAGCAAAGGAAGCACCCGGTAGACTGGGGATCACAGGAGGGAAGGCATCTCCAGACAAGACTGAGGGTGACTAGGAGAATGCAGAGGGACAGGCAGCCAGAACTCAGTCTGCTACACACATGCAAACCGTCAGTTGA
>NW_007110032.1:0-712 GCF_000164805.1 Carlito syrichta
CATCTAAAGAAATAATTTTTTTTTTAAGTTGGAGATCTGGAGTGCAGTGGCATGCTTCCGGCCACTGCAACCTCGACCTGCTGGTCTCCAGCGATCCTTTCACCTCAGTTTTCCAAGTAGCCATAACTACAGGCATGCACTACACCACCTGGCTAATTTTTGATTTATTGTAGAGACGAGGTCTCACCAAGTTGCCTAGGTGGGTCTTCAACCCGTGGGCTCAGGCAATCCACTCACTTCGGCCTCCCAAAGTACTGGGATTACAGACTGAGTCACCGAGCCCAGTCAAGAAAGATATTTTGGAATGCGGTGTGATTTGATATGAATTCAACTGAAGGCTATCAGTGCTTGGTAGATGTCATCTATCTATTTTTCAAGTTTTTATTTGTTTAACTGAACTTTACTGCAGTTGTGGTTGAAAAAACTTTCTCCATTTATGCACATGTGGATGTTCAAATCCTACTCATTCTTCAAATGTCACCTGAAAGGTCCTCCCTTTAGTAAAAACTTTTTTAGTCTCCTAGCAAAGAATTATTTATCTTAATAATTTTTACATAATTTCACTTGTACACTTTTTAACAAGGTTATCACCTTATGTTAAAAATATTCCTATAATTGTAAAAATATATAAAATTAATTCACCTATTCTCTCTCTCTCCCTTGACACAAACATTTGTTGAGAAAATGAGTGAACCATATGAAAAGTGTGGCT
>NW_007110033.1:0-969 GCF_000164805.1 Carlito syrichta
CACTATAAGTGATCCAGTTCAGCTCATGAGTGATAACATATGGAGCTCTGTTCTTTTGTGCTGTGATAAATCACTGAAAATGACCTACCTCATATCTATCAAACGTTCTGCAAAATCCTTCTATTTCTTTTATTGCTGCATAATAATCCACTGTGTATATACCACATATATTTTATCCATTCCAGCTTTGATGGGAAAAATGGTTGGTACCATGTTTTATTGAATTTGTGATTAGAGCTACAAAAACATAGGGGCGCAGGTATCTTTTTGGTAAAATTATTTGAGTTCCTACAGGTATATTCTCTACTGTGGAAATTCTGTGTCACATGGTACGTCAATATCTTGTCCCTTTACAAACCACCACAGTTTTCCAAAGATGTTGCTCTACTTTTCAGTCCACGTGCAGTGTAGATGAATTTTTTTCTTCCAAAATTCCGACCTGCATCTGTTATAGTTTGTTTTGTTAATGATGGCCAGTCTTACAGGGGGTATTTGGAATTTCAACGTGGTTTCATTTGCATTTCTTTGATGATTAGTGTGGCTGGGCAATTTTCATGTGTCTCCTGGCTGCCCGTATCTCTTCTTATGAAATGTGTCCACTCACGTATTTGCACACTTTGCAAAGGGAATGCTTGCCTTCTTTTTCTAAGTGTTTGAATTTCCTGTAGATCCTAGATGTAATGCTTCTTTACAGATACATAGTTGTAGAATCGTTTTTGCCATTCTGTTGTATGTATCCGTGGTCTTCTGTCTGTTTCCTTTGTTTTGCAGAAGTATATTATTTTTTTGAGATCCCACTTTTCTTACTTACTTCTTAATGCATGGGTATTTTGGGCCCTGATGAGGAATTAATTTCCGATTACAGTTTCCCTATTGGTGTCTCCTGCGTTTTCAAACATTATTATAATTTGTTTTACGTTTAGGTCTTTGATCCATTTAGAGTTAATGTGTATGGTGATAGATAGTGTC
>NW_007110034.1:0-774 GCF_000164805.1 Carlito syrichta
CGATGGCTCACACATTTGATCGATTGGTGGGGGTGGGGGGCGGGAAATCGACAGGGGTTGGAGCTGGGCCCAGAGGCTCAGGACAGGCTCTTAAAGGCTCTCGCAGCCATGGCAATCCCGGGGTCCTGGAAGATAACAGAATTCCTGGGCCTCTCCGGATGGGCCTTTCTGCCTCTGGGATTCAACCTGTCTTCTCCCCACCCTCACTCCCACTGTTTTCTTGGCTTGGGGGCCATGTTTTGCACACTGGGTGGAAGGCGCCCCGGGCAAGCAGTGCTGGCGAAGGACACAGGAACAAAGTTTGTAAACGTTTGACCGAGCCCGCGGCCCTTGGATTTAGGAATCCTATTAAAACGCTCAGTCGGAGCCAGGCTCGGTGGCTCAGCTTGTAATCCCGCGCCTTTGGGAGGCTGAGGTGAGTGGATTGCCTGAGCCCGCGGGTTCGAGACCTGCCTGGGCAGGCGAGACCTCATCTCTACAATAAATAAAAAAATTAGCCGGGCGTGGTAGCGCACACCTGTAGTTCCAGCTACTTGTAAGGCTGAGCTGGAAGGATCGCTGGAACCCAGCAGGTCGAGGCTGCGGTGGCCGGGAGCGGCCACTTCACCCCAGTCTGGGCGACAGAGTGAGACTCCAACTCAAAAAAATTAAGAATTCAAAAATAAAATAAAAAATAAAACGCTCAGTCGGAGCCAACTGCGTTTTGTGATAATCGGCGGAATGAACCCGGCTCTGCAAAACTCAGGGACTTTCTCTTCTGCCTCGTTTTCGCGG
>NW_007110035.1:0-1150 GCF_000164805.1 Carlito syrichta
CGCCCAGGTCCTCAGTCATTCTAAGAGGACTGCAAATCCTCTCTCTGACTTTGTACCTGTGCTCTTATCATCCAATCTCCAGACCAGCAGTCTCCAAGTTAAAGTGAAGGGTGCATCAAGAGACCAAAGTCTGCATATTTAATGATGCTATACCTAAAACTTTTATAAATATATATGGTTGCACTTGTACTGTCTCCATTTGGTCCTCGTTGAGTCTACTTGATCCGTAATCAATTTGCTAAGCAGGTGTTTGTAATTCCTTTCATGCACACACTGAACAAGGAATAGGGATTTTGGAAGGGAGATGGAATGATGTGGTTGAGTTTGCTGGCAGATGAGTGATGGGAACATCTGCATATTTGGCTGGATTAAGACATGCAGTCCTGCACTCTCTCTCTTCCCCTCTGAAAGCTGGCAATTTTGTGAGAAAGACCTGTGTAAAGCAGGCTACCCTCGTTTGCAAACTCTAGCATACTTTTCCTGAGAAGAACCATTCCCAGAATCAAACTACCATGGGGCATTCTGATATACAGTTGGATTATAAAGTCAGAATATTTACCATTTTAACAATGGAAATGTAGTGTATTTATTTTATGTGTAAAATTCTGTAGGGTAATTCTTATGCACAGTGAAGTTTGAAAACTGCTAAATTAGATATAAAAAAGGAATGAAAAGAATTCAATGTGCAGAAAGTGTACAGATATTTAAACCATTGTTCCCTTAAAGTAACTATCATGGTCCTGAAGGTGAAAGAGGGATGTGTGGTGAATTTGACAGTGTCTTTCCTGCCTTCATGTTTAATTCCATGTTATCTAGCATTTATAACCAATTAACTTAATAAAAGCTAAAGACTTTGGATTTTTTTTAGTAAAAGAGGAAAGAGCCCTAATGCAGTTTGACTAGTATTAAATTGCAACCCTTGTACTCCAGTGGAAACCAAACAGCATCACTGCAACTCCTTGCAACCCAAGAAGCACATCTTTGCACAGAGTCAACTCTCTTGCCAATACAAAGGGCCACTAATCACCCCAGACATACTGTATCTAAATCCAATAATGATATTGTACCTATTAACTTACTAGATTTTTACCCTAAACCTGAACAAAATTGAGTCTGTGAGAAAACAATAAATCATTAATTCCACACATTT
>NW_007110036.1:0-1401 GCF_000164805.1 Carlito syrichta
CTTGCTGAGTAAGCACGGAGAGCCTCTGTTACACTGGGGGTGAAGCTGGGTCTTCCTGGGGACACGCTACTGAAGCCTGCGCTGCACTGCACTTCATTGGCAGTCTGCATACACTGGCTTTGTGCGTGCTCTCCTCCCTGATTCTCAGAGCTCTCCTGTGTATGCACTATACTAGGCGGGGACGATTTGGTGACCAGAGTGCAACTTCAGCTGCTGCACTGACTGGATCCAGATCTCCACAGCCATGGGTAGCCAAGCATGCTTCATTCAGCGGAGAATGCTGAAAAGTTTTCTCTTTTGACACGGGCGTCTCACACGGAATACAATGGCTCTGCGGGTTCATTTGCCAACGAGGCCCGAGAGCCATTGTTTGCTTTCCGGAAAACAACAGTCTTCCATGGGAGACATTCCTCCAAACGGCACGTCACTGAATGGGGGGGCAACAAGTATTATAGTGGCTTGGTCTTTGGCGTGACCCCTGATTCTCCCTGTTTTTCAGCGTGTATTATCCTACATTGAATGCAAAGGCCTAGCAGAGCTGTATGCAACGTTTCCTGTATACGAAGTGCACAACTCCATGGTGCCACACTGAGCGACATGACCGGTTCGCTGTCATCTTTGGGAAAGCATGATTTGTTCACCTACTGAATTCTAAAGTGTTTTTGATTTGACCTGTCCGTCTCCTATCCAAAGCCATTGCTCTTCCGATGGCATTTACGACGAATAGCTGACAGGCTTGGCTTGCTGGCTGTGAGTGTGCATCAGCTTGGGGAATGCTGTGTCAAATGTTTACTGCATTGTGATGTATTTTCCAGTACTTTGATTCTTGTGTGCTGTACGGTGTATTACACGATTCTCATAGTACGGTGAGAATGAGCATAACCGAGCATGTTATGTCTATACTTCTCATGTACGAATGAGCATGTCAAGGTGTCAGACTGACTGAAATGAGTGCTACACACTCTCTTTGTAAAAAAACAGTGCTTGCCTTCTGTTTGAGCCCTGAAACGTTTTACCCCTTGGCGTTTCTCTAGGCTAGGAAATGCAGTCACTCTCGCGTTGGCCTTGCTGAATAAGCGTAGACGGCCTCTGTGAGGCTTGGTGTGCATGTGCATCTTCCCGGGGAAGGAGCTTTCCAAAATGTGCAGCGCTCTTTAGGGGCTATCTATGTTATTCTCACTTGGTGCATGCTGCAACACATGAGTCTGAGTCTCGCGGTTTTCTTCTCATTTGGACTTCGGCTGTGCAGAGCGCCTCTGTTTGAACTAAGAGTTCTCTCATGGGACACGCTTTGCCCATGTGCAGCTCTACGCTGCCACCCAGGGGGCGATGGGAACCCCACAGTGGAGCAAGAAGGCATTACTTGGTGAATTCCCTGGGTGCATTCTGAAATGTTCTCCC
>NW_007110037.1:0-906 GCF_000164805.1 Carlito syrichta
CATTGCCTGAGTCTGTGGGTTCAAGACCTGCCTGGGCCACTTGGTAAGACATCATCTCTACAATAAATTAAAAATTAGCCAGGCATGGTAGCACGTGCCTGTAGTTCTGGCTACCTGGAAGGCTGAGGCGGAAGGATGGCCAGAGCCCAGCAGGTTGAGGCTGCAGTGGCTGGGAGTATGCCACTGCACTCCAGTCTGATGGAGCAAGACTCCAACTCAAAAAAAAAAAAGAAAAAAAAAAAAGACCCAGAAAAAAAAAATTTCACAGAAAATAAACCCATGGAAAATGAACAGAGAATAGAAGTGCACAATCCGATCCAGAGGTGAGACACAGAGGGCACCTCTGTGTGGCAGTTGGGGGATCTGTGAAATCTGGGGATACTTACAGCACCGGGCTTATGACACTGAACCAGAAGTCATGAGATTATGTAGAAATGAGTGAATTGTCCAATGTCTGATGTGTGAGAGAACCTCCTGCTGCTGTGAAAAACAAGCAGAAAAAAATGGAGAATGCATGGAGGACTCTGGCAAGGCCCAGGGAGTGGGGAGACTTGCTGGTCAGAGCACTCACTTCTACCAGGACACACCTGCCTTCTCCTATGCACACTTGCTTTCACCTGTGCATACTTGCCTTCCCCTGTGCACATCTGTGCACACTTGACATTACCTGTGCACACCTGCCTTTATCTCTCTTCACCTGTGCACACCTGGCATCACCTGTCTTTGCTTGTTCTGGTGATCTCCCTTTCCCCCAGGACTCCCCAGCTTATGTCAAAGTCATTTTGCCCTGCCAGATCCTGCCTGGCTCCTTTTCTATTGTTTTAGGGATTACTATTATTTGACTGATTGCCTCCATCATTCGTTCAACAAATATTTTACCAAGCCTCATACGGAAGAAAGTGGAGG
>NW_007110038.1:0-682 GCF_000164805.1 Carlito syrichta
CCTCTGCTATATTTGGAGTACAATCACATAAACAATCACAGCACAACTTCAAAACGATATTCTGTTATCAATTGCCAAGGAACAGATGGCCACAGGAAGACAAGGAGAATGTACCTGACGTGCCCAAGATTATATGCCTCCAACAGTGTAAATGTATGTGGAACCAGGTCACTTGTCCGGGTCCTGTGCTCAGTGCCTACATGACCGCTGCCTCCCACAGAGAGGGGGATGACTAAAAAGCATGCCTCAAATGATCACCATTTCACTCGATCCCTGTGAGAAACCATTAAAAGCTATGATCATGTTCATTCTCTAGGTGGGGGACTGGAGCTCACAGAGATTGATCCCCAGTGAAAACCAGGGAGTTACAGTACTGCCATCATCAGTGGGGCAGGAGGGCAACAGAATGCAGCAGGACAAAAAGCACACAAAGTTTAAAAACGTAAAGTGGCAGAGAGGGGTTAAAAACGGTTAAAATTATTTCTTTTAAAGATCAACCTGCAGGCTCCAAATCTGATAGACATGAGGCTTGAGAAAACTAAACAGCCTCTACTACTTAGCACCAAAGTATGCTGCTAAAAGGAAGACAATGTTTGAACATATATGGATATAGGTGCTTTCCTGGAAATGCAAGATAGTATCCAATTCACAACCTTACCCCAAATCCTCTCTTTGTGAGGTC
>NW_007110039.1:0-500 GCF_000164805.1 Carlito syrichta
CCAAGCTGTTCCATGCCTCTGCATGTTATTTGCTCTCCTTCTATCGGAAATTGCCTTTCCACTCCTTATTTCATTGAAAATTTTTGATTCATTCATTGACATGTGTTTGAGTTGTTACCTCCTCTGGGAAGCATTCCTCTTCATCAGTGTCATTTTTCTCTCCATGCACACAAAAAGTCATGTGAGTACACAGTGACAAGGCAGTCTTCTGCAAACCAAGAAGTGAGCCCTCACCAGAAGCTGACCATACACGTGCCTTAATCTCAGAATTCCTTTATACTATCAATGTACCTACCTCTTACCTTTATTCAACCAATTTGATAGGTATTTGTGAAAAACATACTATAGACCAGAGCTCATAATGACTGTCGGACAAAGCAAATGGTGTTCTCCCTACAGGGACTTCATTTCAGTTACCTTTGGTGCATAGTAAATTGCCACAAAACTTAGTCCTTCTTGAATCTTGTGACTTCTGTAGTTGAGAAAGTCAGGAAGGACCC
>NW_007110040.1:0-717 GCF_000164805.1 Carlito syrichta
CCTTTTACGGTTCACTTCTATAGTCCAGAGTTCTTCGGGCCTATATGTCAGCTACAGTGAGATATGCGACCCGCAGAGCACCATATAGAATTTGGGTTTTAGCCACATCGATCGATAGGGACGTTTTTTCTCTCCCGACTTCCCGGTGCCAGGTAACGGAGGTATCTCACAGCTTTTTCCGGTAGGGCCCGGCAGAGGTGGTGATCGAGCTCGCCATAGTAGAGTAAAGGGCCTGAGACGTACGCGTGATGCAAAGGTTATACGAATCACAAAGCTTACGATGACATGGATACACAAGTGACATAGTTCACAAGGCTTACGATGACATCGAGACTCTATCATTCGAACTTATGACCACTCAGAAAAAGGGAGTCAAAGGAGATTCCCATCTTGCCGTTGATGGGGGGCAGACTCCAGGGAGGTCAACGATCCTTTGAAGCTACTCACCGAGAGTGCCCAGGAGCTCAGGGAAGCACACCCTCTATCAGCTCTTGGGAATGTTGTTCAGGAATAAATGGGAGCGCTTGCACCCTGGGCCTGCCCTCCTCTAGGGGCTGTGACGATACGGACAGACATCAGAGAGCCTCTATATCATTTCCCCAACTGTCGGTCGAAGCCACGATCTCTATCACGGGAAGAGCTACGTCATGCCGCCTTCACGGAAACGCGACTCTGCCTCTTTCCCTCCGCTGGCTGTCACACTCGATAGGCTCAGTC
>NW_007110041.1:0-904 GCF_000164805.1 Carlito syrichta
CTACTAGTTTGTTGACAGTCTTCGGCTTTACAACTATGAAACTAGAAGTGTAGCATTTTTCAATTGTTAAGTATTTCATTGATAAAATCAAAGGTCTTTTATTATTAGTTTTGGTGACAATAAACTTTTATGCAATCACCTAGAATGTTTACCTTTTCACGGTATGTGCCAGTCAAGCATTTTAAGTGATTTTATTATATTTGCTTTGGTTTTCATGAGGCTTTGGGTATCTCAATGTCAAATAGACCTGAGATTTGCATTTGTGTACTTTCATCTGTAGAAGAAATGTTCAGAAATATACAGTAAGCAACCATAAGGTTTCAGCTTCCATGCCAGGCTAAAGAGATGTGAACTGGTAGAGAGTAGGAAAATTTGACCCATTTCTGCTGGTCCAATTATTAAAAACTTTGTTCCCATTTCCACCAAGCTCCTAAATTCTTATTTATTTGCCTAAGTAGGAAGTTTGTCACAGAATCAGAGAGTCTGAGCTCATAGTAGAAAAACAGCAACCAACTATTTTATCTTCCAAATTGGGAAAGCAGTCATAAACTGAGGTTGTTTCATATAAACCAGAATGTAAAATGACTGCTTATGCTACTTTATGGGAATATCTCAACCACTATCTTGTACAATTACATTTTAAGTAAAGGTTTGGTGACAATGAAGTTAGGACTGTGTAGCAATTTCTGGAAATCAAATTTAGATGTCTTTATGTCCAAGAACTTTAAAAAGTCAAGATATAAATGCTATTATTTTATTTGGTGATCATTTCTTTAAGATGAGTTTTCTGTTTCTTTTTGTTTTGTTTTGTTTTTGCCAATGGCTGCTGCTGCTTGTTTGCTTGTGTAATTTATTTTTAGTTAGCGATATACTACTTGGGAGTCATTGAGTGACTTGCTATTTG
>NW_007110042.1:0-1311 GCF_000164805.1 Carlito syrichta
CATTTATTTTTCTTTTGTTGTGAAATACCCATCTGTCTTTTGCTTACACTTTAACTGTATTTTATATTAAAGATTTATAAATCTTTCATATATACAGTTCATATGAAGGCTTTGTCAATTATTTGTATCCCAATTGTGTTTTCCTAAGCATATAATTTAATTTCAAATTATTTGAATTTAACTTTCTTATTTCTCTGAGTTCACAAATATATTTTTTAAGGTATTTTACCTTTTAAAATAAATTTATAATGGCCCTCACAGTAATGTCAGAAAATGAACTTTCAAAACCTTTACTTTGGTATTTTAAAGTGAATCACATAAAATAAAGCCATTATTGGAATTAACTAACTTTCTGTTTAACGTATCTTATGACACACTTTACACACATAAAATGAATTAAATGGTTTTAAATATTTTTTGTCTATGACAACAGCTTTCAAAAGAAGATGTATGAGCAGCCAAGAGATAAATGAAAAAATGTTCACCCTCACTAGTCGTCAAAGATATGCAAATTAAAGCTACACTGAGATACCACCTACCACCTAATTCCAGTCAGAATGGCCATCATCAATAACTCAAAAAATAACAGTTGCTGGAGAGGATGTGGCAAAAGGGAACACTTCTACACAGTTGGTGAGTGTAAACTAGTGCTTCCTCTGTGGAAAACAGTGTGGTGATTCCTAAAACTTCTGAAAATAGACCTTCCATTTGACCCTGCAATCCCCCTACTGTGAATATAGCCAGAAGAATTCAAATCACTCTATAAAAAAGATACCTGCACACGTATGCTTATCAAAGCATTGTTCACAATAGCAAGAACATGAAACCAACAGTGCTGTCATTAAAAGAGGATTGATTTTTAAAATGTGGTACATATACACAGTGGAATATTACACAGCCATAAAGAAGAACAAAATCATGAACTTTCACACAACCTGGAAGGACTTAGAGTCTATAATACTGAGTGATCTTTCACAGAAACAAAGAACTGAGTATCACATATTCTCAATCATAAGTGGGCTTTGAAAAACTATCATAATACTATAAGAAAAGAATTGACAGTAGGGAGAATCTGCGTGGGGTTGTCAGGTGGGGAGGTGGGATTGGCAGTAGTGGGAATCTGCCTGGGGAAGGGGGGGCATGCCTCATCAACAAGGGTACATGCACAATGAATATTTGTATACCTAACCCTGAATTGTACCCCAAAATTTTAAAATAAAATATTTAAAATTTAAAAAAGGATAAGACACAAAGTCTATAACATAGTGCAAAAATTACCCAAGGGAAATGATGTGGGCAGGTGCTAATCTA
>NW_007110043.1:0-570 GCF_000164805.1 Carlito syrichta
CCGTGGGCTCGAGACCCTCCTGGGCAGCGAGACTTCATCTCTACCATAAATCAAAAAAGCCGGGCGTGGTAGTGCGCACCTGTAGTTCCAGCTACTTGGAAGGCTGAGGCGGAAGGATCGTCGGAGTCCAGCAGGTCGAGGCTGCGGTGGCCGGGAGCGGCCACTGCACTCCAGTCTTGGCGACAGAGTGAGACTCCAACTCCCAAAATAAAAAAAAAAGAAGCATAAATAGCATTCAGGTTTTACAAAATCAATAACTCGAACCATAATGGACATTAAAAGATATCATAAACATTAAAACTACTGTACTTTAGAATCTAGTAAAATGACTAAACTCATAAACATATAAAATATTTGTAAAATAAACCAAATGATTTTAAAAGACTATCAAACTGTTAAATATTTGTCAAAATTATGCAAAGACAAGGGATATTAAAGTGGAGTTCTATTACATTTTAAGGACTACTTCATTTCTGTACGAAATGAGTTATTGCACACAAAAAATAGAAAACAGCAAAAGTCATTTATGTCATTTCATGAGAATAATATAATCACGTATTTCTTTTTTTT
>NW_007110044.1:0-824 GCF_000164805.1 Carlito syrichta
GATGACACAAACAAGTGGAAAAATATCCCATGCTCATGGATTGGAAGAATCAACATTGTGAAGATGTCCACCTTACCTAAGGCAATCTACAAATTCAATGCAATACCCATCAAATTACCAGCAACATTCTTCTCAGACCTGGACAAAACAACACAGGAATTCATATGGAAACACAAATGTCCAAGAATAGCCAGAACAATCCTCAGCAAAAAAAAAGTAGGTGGTATCACATTACCAGACTTCAAACTTTACTATAAAGCTACAATCATCAAAATATCTTGGTATTGGTACAGGAACAGGCATATAGATCAATGGAATAGAATTGAGATTCCAGAAGCAAAACCTCAATTTCTCAACCAACTCACCTTCGACAAAGCCTCCACCACCTACCACTGGGGAGAGGAGAACCTATTCAGTAAATGGTGCTGGGGAAACTGGCTGACCACATGTAGAAGATTGAGACAGGACTCCTATCTATCCCCATGCACAAAGGTTAACTCCAAATGGATCAGAGACCTAAATGGAAAACCTCAAACCATAAGAACCTTAGAAAAGGAAGGAAATACCCTCATGGAAATCGGAACTGGCATACAATTCCTGAACAAAACCAGAAAGCCACAGGTCATAAGAGAGAAGATAGACAAGTGGGACTTTATTAAAACTGACAAGCTTCTGCAAAGCCAAAGAAACCATCAAGAGAGCAGGGAGACAGCCTACAGACTGGGGAAAAAGTATTTGCCAACTCCAGGTCTGACAAAGGCTTAACATCCTGCATCTACAAGGAACTCAACGTGCTGAAAGTAAAAACAACACCCCATTATAAA
>NW_007110044.1:1453-85299 GCF_000164805.1 Carlito syrichta
ACCTGCACACGTATGTTTATTGCAGCATTGTTCACAATAGCAAGAACCTGGAAACAACTATGCTGCCCATCAAAAGAGGACTGGATTAAACAAGTGTGGTACATATACATGATGGAATACTACGCAGCAATAAAAAAGAACAAAATCATGAATTTCGCAGCAACCTGGATGGAACTAGACTCTTTAATACTGAGTGACCTCTCACCGAAACAAAGATCCAAGTATCACATGTTCTCACTCATATAATGGACCTTGAACATCCAATGTAATACTATAAGAAAATGACTGACGGTACCGGGAAACTATGGGGGAGGACGGGGATGGGATTAAAAGTCGCAAATATCTGTCTGGGGATGGGGAAACATCTCTTATCAACAGGGTGCCTGAATGAAACGTAACTGTACACCTAACCCTTAACTGTACCCCACAAAATCATAATAAAAAATATTGATTAAAAAAAAAAAATATACAAATAGTTAGCAAATTAGTGATTTTATAAAAAATGGTCAACATTACTAATAATCAAGGAAATGCAAATTAAAACCACAATGAAATGTCACCTTACTTTAATCAGAATGTTCACTACTAAAATAAGTAAATAAATAAATAATAGATGTTGGCACATATGCCTGCAGTGACAAGAAAATGCTTATACACTCTTGTTGGAAGTGTAAATTTGTCCAAACTCTATGAAAAACAGTATGGAGATTTCTCAAAGAACTAAAAGTAGATTTATCATTCAATCTAGCAAGCACACTATTAGGTATCTTCCTCCCACCATAAGAAGTTATTATAAAAAGAAGACACCTGCACTCATATGTTTATTGCAGCACAGTTTGCAGTTTTCAAAATGAGGAATTAAGTGTCTACTGATCAGTGGATAAAGAAATATAAGTATGTATATGAATATATACACACACATACACACACACACACACACACACACACACACACACACACACACACACACACACATATATAGTGAAATACTAGTCCATGCAACTTGAATGGAATTGGAGGTCATTATTTTAAGTGAAGTAATAAGGTATGGAAAACCAAATACTATGTGTTCTCACCTATGAGTGGGAACTAAGCTATGGGTCTCCAAAGACAAATAGAATGGTGTAATGGACATTGGAGACTCAGAAGGGAGAGAATGGAGGGTGAGGGATAAAAAAAAGTTACCTATTATATATAAGGTGCACTAGATGATATGACAAGTATACTTAAAGCACAGACTTCTTCACTACTGTAAAATCCACCCTTGTTACCAAAAATGAATTTTATCCCTAAAGCTATTGAAATAGTTACAAAAAAAATTATTGCCAAATCCAATGTTATGAAAATTTTCTAATGTGTTTTCTTGTGGGTATCTTGTAGTTTTAGAGTGTTACATTTAGATCTTGAATCCATTTTGAGTTAATTTTTATATATAAATTTTGTGTATTTTTATGTGTCCAAATATTTTTTAATATATGGATATTCCATTTTACTAACACTAGTTTTAGAAGAATTTCTACTTTCCAAATCTGATTACTTTTTGCAGATTTTTAGAAAATCTGTGTAAAGATAGAGTTTTCTTAAGCAGAAATATTTCTGATCCCTTTTGGAAAACTACTTTAGAAGATGGAAGTGGTAGTGATAAGCACTCTTGGACCTGATTCAGCATTTAAGGCTTCAGTTGTCACTCTATCAGTGTCTAAGAGGTGAGTGATGAAAATGTACATATACCTCTAGTACACATCAGAGTGCCAAATAGTTAATTAAGCATAAAAATTTATTGGTCCAGAGATAAGGCTATTCAGCACATTTATTCCCTGTGGACAGTCTTAGATGACAAATCATATCATCATCAAAGCCATTTTCCATATTTCCCATAAGACATCCCTATCCCGTAAAGTGAAAGCTTGTATTTCATGTGATTAACATTTCTATTTTTTTAAGGTAGACTCATATTTTAGGCTAGTACATAATTTAAGGTTTCCTTTGTAAGCGTAAAATTGGTGCAAATTGAGACACTTGATGAAAGGAAAAATAATGACCTGATATATCCATTTCACATTGGGAAAGGTTTTACAAAGATCAGTACACTTTGATAGCTAAGAGCACGGTGCCTGGGAAATAGAATGCTTATGGTAAATGCTAGCTCTAAAATGCTCATGATTTATCTACATTTCCTTGGAATGGACTTAAGTAGCTAAACTTAATTATTTTTGTACTGCTTTCTTATTTTATTCTTATAAAATTGAACAATTCCCTTAGTTAATAAAATACACCTTTTAAAATTATATTAATGCATATAACCAATTCCAGTGATGTTCTGCTTCCCCAGGGGGTATCCTTGAATATCTATGACTTATCTACTTAGGGGGATTCCCCCCAAAATAGAATTTATTCATGAAAAATTAAATACTTATTCTTGCATGTTTCAGCTTCAGTCATCTTCCAAGTACTCATCATTTTATATAATATACCTATCAAGATGCTTCTTCTACTGCTCAAAACACTTTTTAAGCTTATTGAGTTTGATGCCTTTTAGTACTTCTACCATGTTTTGTTTCACTTCTTTCACATTGGCTAAGCATTTCCTTTTAAGGATATTTTCCTCTGGGGAAACAACAAAAATAAGTTGCTGGGGTGATATAAGGTGAATAAGGAGAGTGGGGTATGGGGGCTCATTCTGTTTTTGATAAAAAACTGTAAACACTTAGTGCGGTGTGGACAGGTGTATTCGTATGTCACCCATCATGAAATGGGCAAATGTGTTGAAAGAATTTTCAAAAAAATTTTTGCTGAAGCCAAACACAGCCTCTTACAACAATGTTAACTGGTACGCTGATGCCCGTTGGTTCTCAGAACACTTTACCTAGCAAGGGAGGCCTGTACTACAAGGGGACAGCCCTCCAAAAAATAATTAAAATTTTTGAGGCATCTTCCTTATATCTTAGGTTTTTAAAGTTAAATTCCAGCTCATCATGAAGCCCCCAAAATTAAAAGAAATTTGGGGTCTAAAACTTAAATCCTTAAGAATATTTTTAAAAGACATTTAGAAAAGTGTAAAGAGTTTAGAAATACTGTGTTATGTTATGAATTGCAACTGGTAATATCTCTGAGTTCTCTCTTTCTAAATATGATATGAAAATTCAATTATGGTAGAGCTTTATTGAAGTAGTCATTGACTTGATGTGGAAGAGTCTCATCTTTGTGAAATATTTATATAGTACCTGAACTGCGTCTGTGTATTCAATCTATAGTTCCTGGAATTAAGGTTGGAAAACATACATTATAAATAATGAGAATTAGAAATTCACTTGAGAAGCATGCCTATGAAAGAATAAGTGATAAATACCAGCACTTATAGTTTCTTAAATCAGTGCAATAAAGCTTTGTTTTGAGAAGAAAGGTAAAGTTCTTTTTCTGTTTGATTGTTTTTGTTGTTTTTGGAGTTAGTTGGGTTCTCTCTGTCACACAGGCTGGACTGCAGTGGCACAATCACAACTCACCGCAGCCTTAACCTTTTGGGCTAAGATGATCCTTCTGCCTCAGTATCTGGAGTAGTTGGGGCTACCAGTGCTCACCACTATGCCAAGCTAATCTTTTTTTTTTTTTTTAAGACATGAGGTCTTGCTATATTGCCCAGGCTTCCATATGATTTCAGAGGATCTAGGCTCAATACTCAGTCCATCAAAGACTAGCTAGAAAGCCTTGGGCCAGTATATCAAGTTTGTTGTGTCTTTTGAAATATGGCTTCGTGTCAATATTTTAAAGCTGAGGGTATATTCACTAAAAAACATATAGTTACTGATTGTAAGCCCTGGAAATTTAGCCATGAACAATACAAAACACCTCTTGTCATGGAGCTTACATTTTATTGCATGAAAACTGCATATAACAATTAATAAATAGATAATATTATGTTAGGTAGTGATAACTACAATAAAGACAAATAAATACAAGTAACAAACACAAAGTTATGGAATGGCAGTACTATTTTATTTAGAATAATTAAGGAAAGCTTCTCTGATAAGCTGAAAACTGAGCAGAAACCTGAATGAAGTAAGGAAGAAAATCATGTGGCTTTGGGGAGGGAGAGGCATAATTACTAGCAGAAAAAGAACTGGAGATATAAAATGTCAGTGGTAGGAGCATTTTTGGTATAATAAAATAGAGATATCACAGTTGAAAATAAGTTATAGAACCTTTTCTCTGCGTGCGATGGAAAGTCCTTAGAACTGCCTGTCCTCTACAGTAGTCACTAACTACTCAAAACGTTTCTTTACTTATGTAGTCTCTCAAACCAGCTGTATTCTAAAATTAAATTGCTATAAGTTTTGTGTATCACATGTCAATTTTCTCTAAGAATACTTAGCATAAAGCGCTAGTTGAAGTTGAAGAGGTTATCAACAGAGAATTGCCATGAATGATCTAATTTCTATCAGATGATAGAGCATAGCCATTTCAACAGTGTGGCTCTTGAAAATAATGTTTTCTGTAATAGCTGTAAATGAAAATTGATAATTTTAAAAGTAGAACTCACAGGCTAAATATAATAAAATACTACCTTTTAATATTCAAGGTGTAATTCATTATTCTTCATAAAAATGGGTAAATATAATTCAGTTTTACTTAAAGCTTTGAAAAATCATTATTTGGACACAAAGGAAATTTATTTGCTGTTTTTGAAACACTAAATTTGGGGCTTTATTTTGATAGAGAAGGAGAAGTGACCTTCTCCGGTTGCAAGAAGAATTAGTTACTTTTAACTCAATCAGTTATAAGATGTCATAGTTCTTTACAGAATTGAAAATAGCTCAGTTATGCAATTTTACTTTTAAAAACTAGTCTTTGCTATTGATTTTCATGCATATTGCAGTATTATTGTTAATGTTCATTTTCTTGAAATATAGAAAAAAGCACAAAAATTTAAAATCCAGTTAGTGTTTTGTGTCATATAGCATTATTTTAAATTATTCCCAATGCTTTTATATCAAACTAGTAACAAAGTGGGTAATCCTAAATAGTAATATAATCTCTGTATTTCTTTCCTCAAATGTCACATCATTCAGTTCTGTTTCAGAGCTTTTGCTTGCACCAAACAAAAAGTAACTAGATACTATTGTGTTAAAATATTTGAATCAAAGTTGGCATAGAAATTTCTAAACTTCATAGTGGATTTGTTTCTTTTAATTCTTCTTTCTTTTTCTCCTCTCTCTCTCTCTCTCATTTTCTATATACTTTAAATGGAATTAGTAATACAGCATCATCTTCTAGGTTTTATAAACTAAAGCTTTTGCCAAATAGAACAGCTTGTTATTTTTGTAATTCACCCCAACCCACGGCATAATGTAAACATATCTCTTCTTTGGGAGGCCACCCTGATCAACAAAAGTCAATTTCTCTTCTCTTAATTATACCTATTATTCTTTTCTTAACTTTCTTCAATTTACTCATAATTTCTCTCAGTCTGTGTAGCTGTTTTTTTAATGTAAGAAAAACTAAATCACATGTTTATATAAGAAAATTTCACTTGTATCAGAAAAGTCATAAATAGTATTTTAGATGCTTTCATATATGCCTAATATAGATTAGAGGCTAGATTTAATTCTTTTTTATTTTCCACCTTATATCAAATAAAAATTAAGTCATTTACAATGATCCATACAGTAAAGCAAGATATAATGCATTGATAATGAGTTCAGAAAAATAAAGCAAACAGAAGAGAAAGAGAATAAAGGATGAAAGTGAGAGTAAGTAATAATAAAGAAGCTACAAAGCCCTCTAGAGTCTATACAGAGTAGTCAGAAACTTGACTTTCACCTTTCTGGGGCTAAGGTGAAACACGCAAACAAGAACAGAATCAGTTACGAAATTCACAAAACCAAACTACATCTGGTAAAAAATAACCATTTCTGAGTTTAATTCCAGCTTGGGAAAACGTTTTTTGTTTTTTTTTCCCCCTGTAGTTTATCATAGAGAGGCTGCCACATAATATAATGAACAAAATATTCCATAGCACCTACAGTGTTATTTAGGATATAGTCTGGGTAGAGTCCCTGTGGGTCTGTATTAACAGGGGAAACTATATTCCTGTATTGTGTATCCCTTCAGTCATCTGCAATGCCTATTAATTCATTTAGCCAAATATTTGTAAAAATATTGGTAAATTCTTGGGAATCTCCTTATATTTTTAGTTAAGTATAAGCCATTAACCATTTATTTCAACAACACTTTTTTGTTGAGGTTTAAGAAGGGCTTACAATCATGAAATCTAAAGAGTTTCTGTAACAATTACAACAAATAGCTAACACTTATGGCACTCTTCATATTTGTCAGATTTTGTGCACCTAATTAACTCTTCACAGGGACCCTTTGAGGTAAGTATAATTATCTTTCCCATTGTACAGGTGAGTTTCTTGAAACTTTGAGAGGTTGAGTTATTTCTACAAGAATCTAGATAGCTAGCAGTAGAGGTTTAATTTGAACCTATATCTATCAGTCATCAGCAGACTGGGTTTCTTCTATTATACTGCCACTCAGAAAACAAACTTAATTAAAAATCTAACCCATCTATTCTTTGTATTTAACTCAACATGCAAAAACAGAAATTGCCATCAAATGATAATTTTAACATAGCTTATTTAGACAGACAAATAAGTAATTGGGAAGATGGCTGCTGTAATAATTTTACTGAAGGAAAAAAAAGACAAATCAAGCACGAGAAAATACTTGTCTTTGCCATAGAGCTTTCAGTAAACACCTTACACTTTAGTTTTTTATAATGCAATTTCCTCTTGAAACAATTTTAAGATGTATATTTAAGTAACTGGATAAGGCAATGCTGTAAATTAAATGTTAGTGCATCTAACAAAAATAGCTTGGTTCAAGAATAAGTTAAGTGAGACAGTTGTTTATTGACACCATTAGTTTATGATTAAAAAAATGATCTACATAAGAAAAAAATTCAGTTAAGTATATCTTTTAATATTTATTCTAAGAAAGCTATTCAGATAAGCTTTTTGTTATTGGAAATTAATTAGCATGTAATAGCACACTAAAATATATTTATATAAAATGTTATATTGACTATATTAAATTTTTTTTAGTTTTCAATTTTAAAAACATTTAATAAAGATCTCATAATTATATAAATTCATGATTATGTTAAATAGTATGTTCATTAGTCTATGTTCATATTCCTGTACCAACATCAGATTGTTTTGGTTACTGTAGGCTTGAAATAAAGTTTAAGTTCTGGAAGTTTGATGCCTCCCACTTTTTTTCCTTTTATTGAGAATTGCTTTGGCTATCTGTGGCCTTTTTTGTTTCTGTATTGTCATTTCAAGATTGAGAAAAAAATGATGATTGTAATTTGATGGGTATTGTGTTGAATCTGTAGATTGCCTTGGTAGGATAGACATCTTGACATTATTGATTCTTCCAATTCATGAGCATGGAATGTTTTTCATTTGTGTTTTCCTTGATTTCATTGAGCAGCTTCTTGTAGTTCCCGTTGTAAAGGACTTTCACTTCTCTGGTTAGGTAGATGTCGCCAAGTTATTTCATTTATTTTTGTGTGGATATTGTGAATGGGATTATGCTACTTTGATTTGGTTCTCTGTTTGTTGTTGATGTTTAAAAACATATCTGTCGCCAGGCTCGGTGGCTCTGCCCGTAATCCCGCGCTTTGGGAGGCTGAGGTGAGTGGATTGCCTGAGCCCGCGGGTTCCAGACCCGCCCGGGCAACTTGGCGAGACCTCACCTCTACAATAAATCAAAAATTAGCTGGGCGTGGTAGGCGTACCTGTAGTTTCAGCTACTTGGAAAGCTGAGGTGGAAGGATCGCCGGAGCCCAGCAGGTCGAGGCTGCGGTGGCCAGGAGAGGCCACTGCACTCCAGTCTGGGTGACAGAGTGAGACTCCAACTCAAAAAACAAAACAAAACAAAACAAACGCATCTGTCTTTTGCACATTGATTTTGTATCCTGAGTCTTGGCCAGTGTTATTTATCACTGCAAGGAGGTTTCTGACAGACTCCTTTGGTTTTCAAGGTATAGGATCATATTGTCTGCAAAGAGGTATAGCTTAACTTCCTCTTTTCATATTTGGACACCTGCCTCATTGCTCTCACTAGGACTTCCAATACTGTGTCAAACAGGAAGAATGAGAGTGGGCACCCTTGTCTTGTTCCTGCTTTCAGGGAAAATGCTTCCAACTTCTGTCCATTGAGCAATATGTTGGCTATGGGTTTATCATAGATGGCTCTTACTATTTTGAGGAATGTTCCTTCTGTACCTAGGTGCTCAAGGGTTTTTATCAAGAAATGTTGCTGAATTTTGTTAATTGTCTTTCCTGCATCTAGTGATATAATCATGTGGTTCCTTGTTTTACATCTGTTAATGTGCTGAATTGTGTTTATGACCTTGTGAACGTTGAACCATCCCTGCATCCCAGGACTGAAACATACCTGGTCATGTTGGATGATCCTTGAGATGTGTTGTTGGATCCAATTTACTAGAATCTTGTTGAGAATTGTTACATTTATGTTCATCAAGAAGATTAGCCTGTAATTCTCTTTCATTTTTGGGTCTTTGCCAGATTTGTGTATCAGTATGATGTTAGCTTCATTAAATGATTAGGAGAAAATGTCACCATTCTCAGTTGCCTGCAATACTTTCAATAAGATTGGTATCAGCTCCTCCTTGTATTTCTTGTAGAATTCATCTGGGAAGTCATCTGGTCTGGGGCACTTTTAGGCAAGGGAATTTCTTATGACTGAGTCGATTTCCTGGATTGTTATTGGTCTATTTAGAGTTTAAATTTCTTTTTGTTTCAACCTTGAGGTGTGTGTGTGTCAGAAAGTCCTCCATTTCTAGTTTATTTGCATAGAGGTGTTCATAGTAATTGCTGATAAGCATTTTAATTTCTTTAGGGCTAGTTGTGATTTCACCTTTTGCTTTTCTAATTGTGTTTATTTGAACTTTCTCTCTTCTGATTTATTTATTTATAGTCAGTTTTTCCAAGTGTCTGTCAATCTTATATATCCTTTCAAAGAACCAGCTTGTTGTCTGGTTGATCCTTTCTATGATAGTTTTGCCATCTATATCTTGCAATTTGTGATTTTATCTTGGTGATCTGGATTCTCCTGTTGGAGTTAGGATTCAGATGATCTTGCCTTTCTGGCTCATTTAAGTATAATGCTAGATTGTTTACTTGTGGTCTTTCTGTTTTCCTGATCTGCTCATTCAATGCTATGAGTATTCCTCTTGATACTGCTTCGTGGCATTCCAAATGTTTTGATAAGATGTGTGTTTGTTTTCATTTGTTTCCAGCAATCTTTTTATTTCTGTTTTGATTTTCATGCCTACCCAGAAGTTGTTCAACAGCATGTCATTTAGTGATCATGTCTTTGTGTGTTTATAGGGATCTCATTGATTGTGATGTTTATTTTTTATTTGTATTCCACTGTGATTTGTGAAGATGCATGATATTTCAATCTTTTCAAATTGGTTCACACTTGATTTATGACTGAGCATGTGATTGATTTTAGAGTATGTTCTATATACTGGTGAGTAGAATATATACTCTGTAGACATTGAGTGGAATGTTCTTTATATGTCTATTAAATTCATTTGCTCAAGCATTAAGTTAAGATTCCAGATCTCCTTGTTGACTTTTTGCCTTGATGACCTATCTAGAGCTGTTTGGGTTACTTAGGTCTCCAGCTTTGATTGTGTGAGAATCAAGGTCCTTTCTTAGTTTATTGGTAATTGTTTTATAAAACCTAGTGTTCCTGTTTTGGGTTCATATATGTATAAGATAGATATTTCTTGCTGGTGGATTGAACCTTTAATCAATATGCAGTGTCCTGTGTCCTTTTAAACTTTTGATGGTTTGAAATCTGTTTTCTCTGATATCAAAATAGGTACATCTGCTCCCTTCTGTCTTCCACTTACCTGAAAGACCATTTTCCTGTCCCCAACTTTGAGCCTTTGGGTGTCCTTGGCAGTGAGATGAGTTTCCAGGAGGCAGCAGACTATTGGATTATGCGTCTATATCCAGTTTGCCACTCCGTGTCTCTTTAGTGGTGCATTTAGTTCACTCACATTCAAAATGATAATTAAAATGTGAGAGTTTACCCCGTCACAGGGCACTTAGAGGACTGCTCTTTTTTTTTTCTTTTGCATTTATGTATGTGTGCAGTTTCATTTTTGTGAGTGCTCTGTATTCTCTGTTAATTTTGTACTTACCTGTACTTTTGTGATGGTTACAACTGTTTGTTTTTGTTGTTGTTGCTTTGTTTTGTTTTTTTGGTGTTCAACACCTTCTTAAGCATCTCATGAAGGGCTTATCTGGAGGTGGCACATTCTTTTAGGTATTGGGTGTCTAGGAAGGATTTTAATTTTCTATCACTGATGACGTTTAGCATAGTGGGGTAGAAAATTCTTGGCTGTATTGCTTCTCTGTAAGAACATTTAAAAATTGGACTCTAGTCCTTTCTGGCTTGCAGCGTTCCTGCAGACAAGTCTGGAGCAATTCTGATAGGTTTTCCCTGGCAGGTAGTCTGACCTTTCTGTCTTGCTGTCTTTAGAATTGTTTATTTCATGTTTTTTTTTTTTTTTGGTGGAGGCAGATTATTATGTGTCTTGGGGATGGTCTTCTCATGTAGTACCTTGTTGAGGTTCTCTGAATCTCTGACACTTGAATGGTTACCACTTTACTGAGATATGGCATGTATTCTTGGATGACCTCATGGAATGCTTGTTCCGTGGTGTTCTTAGTTTCCCTTTCTGCTTTGGGGATACCAATCACATGCAGATTTGACTTTTTGACTTACTCCCACATCTCTTGGAGGCTTTGGTTCTTCCTTTTGAGTTTTTTTCTTTAAAAATATGTTTGGGCTAATTCCAAATTTTGGCCTTCAGGCTTTGAGATTTTTTACCCTGCCTGGTTGATCCTGCACCCTCTATTTGTTACTATATTTTTAATTTCCAGGATGAAGTTCTTCATTTTATTACTTCAGAATGGGCTATTCTGAAATTAGCCAACTCCACTTTTACATCCCGTGTGAGTTTCTCTTCGTTTCTTTTTATGTTTATTTTAACCATCCACTCTCTGATTTCTGTGACTGTCATCTGCGTCAGGTCCTTCTGGGGGATTCCATAATTTGTGCTCTGATGGCTGCTTTTTCGGGTGCTGTCTTTTTAGGATTCTGAGGGCAGCCTATAATTTTTTTATTGATTTTTTTCCTCATTTGTGACAAGCCTCTCTTCTGTCTCTATAATTCCACCTTGATTTTGTTACTCTGAAGCTAGTCAATGAGCTTCTGTTCTAGGGCCTTTTCTGTCATTCAATATAGGTCACTTGATGAGAGAGGGAGGGACATTCACTTCTGCTCTTTGCTAGACCCTGTGGTAGGTTTCTGTACTGTAGATTTTATTGCTCACTGTTAATCTATTTGGGTTAATTTTCAGCTCCTGCTACTAGCACTCAGCAGAGAGTGTGTGGGGCATAGGCACTCTATCTGCTGTCATGATTTACAGCCCAGAAGCCTTCCCACAGAGAAAACCTTCAGGTCTCTTTCATATTGTTCCTTCCCTATTCATGTCAGCAATCTACTCTTGAAAAACTGAGTTCCCTGCCATGGGAGGTCCATGTGGAGTGCGGGGGGGAATTCATTCTGTAGGCACATAGGGCTTATAGGTTATTCTTTTTGATCTGGTTAAGCAGATGACCACCAACCGCTTGCAGCAGGCATCAGCTGGGTTCACTCTGCAGGTGGACTTTTTCTGCCTGGGAGCCAGCTCCCAAGCTCCACTGGTAGAATCTGCACTCATGGCAGCTGACTAGGCATGGCTTTGTTTCCCATTCTACTTGGACTCCAGTTGTCCACTGATATACTCTGACCAGTACTCTTTCTGCATGGAACTAATGACTCATGCTGCATGACTGGGAGGGATTGAACTGACCCAGTGCATCTTTTCATGACTCACCCATTCTCATTTACCAGACAGAGGCTACAATTCCTGTGTGAGCCTGGTGCATCGTGGGGGATGGGGCACCCAGGTTCCCGAGTTCACTGTGGCCTTCTGGTCTCTGTGTCTTCAAAGAGACCTTTGCTCGGTGCAGGGTTCTTTACCCATTCAAAAATGTTTGGATTGTCTCCATCTATTGACAGGTGGATACCTACTCTCTCCTTACTCAGTGAAAGAGGTGCCAGTCGGCTGCTCCATGGTGGCCATCATGGATCCCTCCCTTGATTGTAATGTTAACACGTGTATTTCACCCTCCTGACCTAATTATGTTTTATAAGGCCTCACCTTTCACCATTGTTGCACTGAGTATTACATTTTGAACTCATGATTTTTGAGGGACACAAACTACAGCACACACCATAGTCCTCCAAAGTCAATACTTCATACTAGGGTTCACTCTTAATGTTGTATAACTTATGGATATAGACTATATATAATGACATGTATCCACTATTATAGTTTCATAGAGTATTTTCACTATCTTAAAAATTATCTGTGCTCTTCCTATTCACTCCTTCCCCACCAAATCCATAGCAATAAACTGTCTTTTTACTGTCTTTTTCTCTATAGTTTTGCCTTTTCCAAAATGTCACATAGTTGTTGTAATCATACCGTATGTATCCTTTTCAGATGAACTTCTTCATTTGGCAACGGTTTAAGATTTCTCTCTATATTTTCATGGTTTGATGACTTGTTTCTTTTTAGCACTGATTAATATTTAATTATCTGTATGTACCACTGTTTATTATCTATTCACTTACTAAAAAACATCTTGATTGCTTATGAGTCTTGGCAATTGTGATTCAGGAAAAATAATTCAGGTGACAAATCTGAATTATTCACAATATAAATTTCTAGCATACTCTATAGCAATCACTGAAAATTTAAGCAAGAAAAATATATAATTAATTGAATTACAAAGACAGATTTGACTAGAGTCTATGGCAATGAGGCAAATGTTGCAGCCATGAAATAAATAGAAAAAAAATGATTAGTGCTTTGGTGTTGCTGCATCGTAAAGTTAAAATATGTATAATATCAGTTCTAATGTGCTAGAAATAGGCTGAAATTCACTTTAGCAAAGATAAATTTATTGGAAGACTATTGGGACCTGACATTATCAACAAGAGAATGGAAAAACAGGATGAGAAGTGGTCAGTAACGAGGGCAGCTGAAGAGACCTGGGAAGCAGGAACTTCAGGTATAGTTTTATGTAATGTCTGGTGAGAATGTTGGGTTTTGCATGGGTGAATTCTCCCCATTTAAATTTTCTTTGTCTTTAACCCAAGAACCAAATTCCAAAAGGAGAATGACCTTATTTGGGTTAAATGGAGTCTTTTTGGTATGGAGCTAGCTCAGGCCAAGACCCCTAGTTAAGTTGTCACAGAATGTGACTGTTGGAAACGAGATTAATTTCTCAAATCAAAGTCAGGGTGCTACTAAGAAAAGAATGTAAATGCTAGTCACGCAAAAATCAACAAACTCTACTTGTAAAATAGGGGTATTCATGCCGTTTTATCAATGCCATTTTGTGTGGCTCTCATGAAGATTCATTACATTTTCTGTGGTATAAATAGCACAGTTCTAAGCATGTATTTTTATTAATGATGGGGACAGCTAATTGAAGTAGTACTGTGACTTATATTTGTCAATGAGAAGGCAGTACACAGAATGGCATTTCATTACCAAAAAGGGAAGAATAAAAAGAGTTTCAATTGATTAGAATTTATTTGTTATAGTCATTTTTGTGGCGGGAAAAAAACTTATATATCACTCATTATTTTACAGTTTGAGCAATTTTTAGATATAATTAAATAGTGTTGATCAGAATTTACACATATTAACTGGCAGAAGGTGACACATATGATTGGAGATTTTGAGGCCTCCTGAGTGCCTCTTAGTTGCTTGGGCTCTTATAATGAAATACCACGGACTGGGAGGCTTAAACAGCACATTTGTTTTCTCGTAGTTCTGGAGACTACAAGTTTAAGGTCAGGGTGCCAACTGTGTTGCTGATGGGAGAGGGCCCTCCCCTTGGATTGCTGATGGCTGCCTTCTCATTTTGTGTTCACAAGACGTCTTTATGCATGGAGAGGTAGGGAGAAATCTCCCTAGTGTCTCTTAATATAAGAACACTAATTCTACTTGGATCAGAGCCACATTTTTACATCCTCATTCAACTTTAATCACTTCCTTAGAGACCCCATCTTCAAATACAGGCACACCATGGGTAGGGTTTCAGCAATGAATTTGGGGGGAGGCATATTAATGTTCATAACACCATGGGAATATGAAAAAGAGTAACGAATATTCTTTAGTTTCATGTATAGTCTGCTAAAAATCCTTTGAGTATCGCCTGCTTTGGTTGGTAATACATAGACTCATTTAATAGCCACAAAAAGAAGCCTGAAAAAAAATTCCATTAGCTGTCTCCTTGTACCATGTGTTAAATGAAAACAAATATGAATTTAGAAGTGAAGATAATTTACTCAAAAAGCTTATTGTAAGAGAGAGAAAAGAATAAGTCACTAAGGGGACAGGATCTGTTGTAATAAGAACTCTAACTAAGTGATCTTCAAGTATCTCAAATATTAGGAAAAGAAGGACTTTTACAGGGAAGAGTAAACAACAACTGGATGTAGAGAAGTAGGAAAATCAGACAATTTTAAATCAAAGAATGTTTTACCCTGACATCAGCCTACTGTTGAGGAGTTGTATGAGATCTCAGGGTAATGGTGGGCCTTCTCCAGGGGTTAAGAGGAAAAAGAGAAACTTAACTAAACTACTTCAATAAAGTTTGGTTAACAAGAATTTGAATCCCATTGACCAGTGTGGGTGGGGGGAGACAGCTCAACTAATACATTTTAAGGCAAAAAATAGAAATTTGAGGGTCTGTGTCTAGCTTTCTGATAGGTAAACAAAGATCATGAGAATTGTAGATGTCATATGGAGAAGGATGGTCATTTATAATAAACAGTTTCCTGGAACATAAAAGGATGAGGGAACTTCTTAACCATACTTGTTTTTCAGAAACACAAGCCATAGGTAAAATTTAACATTGTCTAGTATACAAGAGGGTATTGTCTGAATCAAAATCTCATATTTTCCAGCAACATAATTAGTTAACATGTTTTAAATATGTATTTTATTGTTTTGTGTCTGGCAACATTAGTCTAGTAGGGGTCCTAAAATAGTGTGAATTTTAAGTCCTATATTAAATCACTCAGCAATTGTGAAGTTATAAGATATAGGCCCCATTCCCTATTCTAACCCCAAACTGCAGCCTAGATTTCTTTTTAAATTAATTTTTATATTAGATATATTTTCAAAACAATCCTCCAGTAAGGGAGAAGGAAAAAGGGGGGACTAAATCATTGTGGAAAAAGTTTCTTATATATTTTATAAATTAACTTTTTATTAGATATATGGTTTGCCAATATTTTCTATAACCCCATCTATTGGTTGTCTTTTTACTCTGTTGATTTTTCCTTTGTCATACAGAGGCTTTTTAGATTGCTGTAGCCCTACTTATCTATTTTTTTGCTTTTGTTGCCAGTGCTTTGGTGTTATATCTAAGAATCCATTGCCAAAACCAATGTAAAGAAGTACTCTATGTTTTCTTCCAAGTTTATCATTTCAGATATTACATTCAAATGTTTGATCTATTTTTAGTTAATTTTTGTGTACAGTAACTCAGTTGAAAATGGATAAAGGACTTGAATAGTCATTTCTCCAAAGATATACAAATGGTAAACAGGTATATTCATCACTGTGAACCATGAGGTAAATGCAAATCAAAACTATACTGAACTATCATCTCACACTGGTTAAGATGACTGTTGTCAAAAAAAAAAAAAAGATAAGTGTTGGTGAGGGTACAGAGAAATTAGAACACTTGTTGGGAATATAAAATGATATAGCTGCTATAAGCAATTGTATAGAAATTCCTCAAGAAATTAAAAAATACAACTAATATATGATCCAGCAATTCCAGCTCTGGGTATATATACAAAAAATAAAATCAAATCAGAATTTGAACAGATTCCATGGTCACTGAAGCAATATTCTCAATAGTCTCCACATAGAAATAATACAAATATCCATCAACAATGAGTGGATAAGGAAAATGGGGTATATGTGGTTTTACTCACGGATATATTCCATGTGTCTGGAACAACGTCTGGCCTATGGTAGGCATTCAGTAGATATCTGTTGAATGAAAGAATAAATGTAAATTTCCCTACTTAACGCTTACTTGAGCTTTGCTGTAATTTTATTAGCTCAGAGTCCAATTTAATTATCTAAATTGTTAAACTCTCAAAATATGGATTTATATGAAGTTTTTTTTCTCAAGAAGTTAGGGAAGAGAAAATATGGAGTTAAAAAGTTTTTTTATGACTATATTGCTCCCATTATTAAAATGTGGGACAACATAATATATAAAGGAGAAAGTTATAAAAAGTAAACCCAAAATCATAGCCCAAGGTCCTAAACATTATTAACATTATATAAACATCATTAGATACGTCTTTCTTGATGTGTGTGTATATATGATAGATATTATAGGTGAGCTAAACATTATTGAAAATCTCTCCATATAAAGTGTATGCATGTCTCTACACATATATGAAGGGTATATGTATCTCTCTATATGTGTATGTGTACATATGTAATGAAATGTACATACATATAGAAATGGAGATAGATGTAGAAAATGTTTAGTACAGCTGGGTGCGGTGGCTCAAGCCTGTAATCCCTGCACATTGGGAGGCCGAGATGAGAGGATTGTCTGAGCCCAGGGGTTTGAGACCAGCCTGGGCAACTTGGTGAGACCTCTCTCTACAATAAATCAAAAAATTAATGGAGTGTGGTGGCGCATTCTGGTAGTTCCATCTACTAGGAAGGCTGAGGCAGAAGGATCACCTGAGCCCAACAGGTCAATGATGTGGTGGCCATGAGTGTGACACTGCACTCCAGCCTGGGTGACAGAGTGAAACTCTAACTCAAAAAAATAAATAAATAAAAAGAAAAAAGAAAAAGGACCAATTATCCTTATCACTTTATCATAGTGAAAAAGATGAGACACCAGTTAAAACAGCAGCCTCTTAGGGACTCTTACCATTCTGATCTTATTTGAAATACTTAAAATAGTTCCAAGGGAGGTGGGACTATTGTTTGAGCTCAGGGGTTGGAGACCAATCTTGGCAACATGGTGAGACATGGTGGTGCATGCCTGTAGTTCCAGCTACTTGGAAGTCTAAGACAAAAGGAACGCTTGAGCCCAGCAGGTCGAGGCTGCAGTGGCTGTGAGCAGTGTGTCACCACACTCCAGCCTGGGTGATAGTGAGACTCTGACTCACAAAAAAAAGAAAGAAAATGTTTAGTATGTAGGTACAGGTGATAAGAGGAAAGATAGATTTTTACAAAATGTACTCATTTTAAAAACTATAAAGTTTAATTTTATATATTTATTAGAAAAAGATATGAGAAATGCAAATTAGTACATATTTCTTTTAATCAAAGATATGTTTTATCACAAAAGATCACTAAAAGTTTAATAGAAAAATGCTCAAGGAGAAGACATTGCTACATGTTTTAAATGATATAATGTATTTTTAGACTTTTTAAATTTATAGTTTTCTATCACCATTGAGGAATTGGTACAATTATATTTCATTTCACATCTAATTTTTAATAACATGTGATTCTGCAATATTGTCCTGAAATATAGAAAAAGACACAGGCTCAATAGACAAGTTACTTCGTTGTAGGACAGCACACGGTAATCTATGCATATATGACAATTTCCTTGAAACATATCAAATCAATGCCTACATGCACTGGAGAAGTAAAAAATTGTTAAACTGAAGAATTGGTACAGACAACCTCCTACTGCATTTTATTTAACTATGTACTGCAATTTGTTTGCTTTTTGATTTGTGAACTAATACTAGTGAGAAATATGCTTTCTTAATAATTCCACACATTAAGTATCTTGAAAGAATTAGAAGCAAGGAAAAAGCTTATTAATACAAACATTTAAGCCCAATTATTAATAATAAAAATAATAACCTTTTATAGAACAGTTACTATGTGCTAAAAACTATGTGAAAATTTGTGTAAAAACTTAGTTCATTTTATGTGCACACAATCCCATTTGGTAGATGATTTCTTAATTTCTATTTAAGGAAACTGAGAGTTTGAGAGCTTAAAATTAGTTATCCAGAGTTAAGCAATTGGTAAGGAAATAAAATGAAAACAGAAGCCAAACTTCTGTGCTCTTCAATGCTATATTATTACTATCGGTGCTTCTCACAAAATGTCAACAGTATAATGTGGTCTGACTTTGGGGCCTCTTATTTTTGATAAGTGAGCCTAAATCTCTCAGGAAAAGAAACCTAAAATACAGACTGAATGGTGTTCCACTAGTCTATGTCTCCCAGTACATCTATTTTCTTCAGGTTCCTGGAGACAGGTTGCATCCAACTATTAACTACTGTTTGCCAGGTGAATTTACTCCTTCTTCTTTATTCCACTTCATTTTATTCTTTATTCTTTTTCAAGGATCTCTTCAGAAAAGAAACTGTGAAGAAGAGAGACCAGTGGGCGTGGAATGGTGACAGAAAAGGATAGGAATATATAGTACTTAAATGAGACAGACTTCAGCTGTGCTGTTCTACAAATATTTAAAAGCACACAGAACATTTCACTGTCATTGACAGTGTTCCTGACATGCACTGGTATAACCATTTCTTCCAAAGCTTAGTATTCTCATTGTAACAAGGACATACCAGGCACATACCAAACTCTTAAGGCAATATATTTTAAATAAAGCAGAAATTAGGTCAGTTTTGGCATTTGTAGCAAAGGTTATTTTCTGATGTATCAAAGAACTTTAGAATATGTTATTCTTGTCACTAAAAAATACTTCAAAGTATAAAGTCCAAAAGGAGCATTGGATCTATAAATAAATTTTAAAATATCTGTCATGCATAGTTATGTAATTAATAATTAAATATGTAAATATTTAATAATATGCATTCTAATTTTTATCTAGAAGGGATGATAATATAAAGTTTTTTTTTAAACTAAGGAACAGGACATTAAGGTAACTGTCATTTGTAGAAACACAGAAAGCAAAGATTTCAAATATATATCATAATCTGTCTTACTTTCTTGTCTTTTCAAGAAAATTATATATTGATTAACACTGTGTCTGTTTGTTTTACTGATTTTATGCTAGATAGTATATCTTTTAGCTTTTTGATTCACCTAAATGACTTTTGAGATTTGCATGCCATATTTGTATCTGAATGTGGTCAACCTGACATTGCAGAAATAGCTCTGCATTTTTGCTATAATGCTATACTGCTCTAAGGATTTCTATACCTGTAGGAAAACAGGCATCCTAGTCCTGTACTTTAGTGCACAACTATGTACCAAGTATCACAGACTCTGATGGGAGGTGTAATTTAGAATACCAACCTTGTGAAGTCAAGAATTCTAAGACTCTATGACTTTTATAAAGCATAGACAGCTTTATTTGTACAGCTTATTTGGCATTTCCCATGAACTATGTAAAAACTCAAATGGCATCATAAATTCAAAAAAGTCTAAGCTTAATTAGGACATGGTTGATGATTTCTTCCTACCTTATTCAGCTTCCAGCATCATTGGGAGCTAACAACTGAAAAAATATAGATAAGTTTTTTTCAAGCGTTTATATTCAGCAAACATTAACAAAAACCAAGCGGTCATCATTTTCCATTTATTAAATGGCATCTCTAGTTGAGAGTGATTTTTTCCCCCAGAACACACTTCAGAATGTCATGTCTGTACTTTGTTTGATTTTTAGGATCCTGGATCGTTATGTTCAGGAACAAATTCCTGGTGCCAAGGTTGTGGTGGAGTCCATTGGAGCTCGCCGGCATGGAGATGCCTTTTCCCTAGAAGATTACACCAAATGTGACTTGACTGTCTATGCAATCGACCCCCAAACAAACAGAGCCATTGACAGAAACGAGCTTTTTAAGTAAGTACTTTTTGCTGTCGGTAATAGATCTCTGGTTATATAGCACCCATAGATAATTCTGACTTAAGGATGTCAGTGTAAGTACTTAAAGTTTAGAATTCATCCAATTGTTGTTGAAAATAAAGTGTAAGTAAAGAATCAGAGATAGTATTTAAGGTCTTCATGCCTAAAAGTTTTCAGATCCAAGTTGGCTAGAGTGACTTCAGAGGGTTTATTCTTCTGGGCTAGAAAGGGCTTATTACATTTATCATCAAGAAACAGCTTCTTGAGATCACCTCACCTCAACTAATTACTCTTGCTTCAAGGCCCTGGCTATTTCAGAGAAAAGCACAGATTCTTCAAGTGAAAATTTGTCCTACAATGATTTCAGTATGCTTACACTAAAAATGAAATTCAGCTTTCTTACAGGTCTACCGAATCAGTAAAAATCAGTGTCTCCTTTTATCCTTGACTTGGTGGTGGAGAGCAGGAGGGAAAATCACTCCCACTTAAATCCATGCCCTGTGTGACATTTCATCTTGGTATGAACTTAAATATTTGAGTTGCAAATACTAAAAATAAAGAAAATTCAGAATCTTAAACATAATGCTGCTCAGCTACATATTTTCCCTTGGATATTATTTTAGCACACTTTAATACATTTTTTAAAATGTGTTAACAGCTTTTGCTTTACACTAGTGACATCTAGTGCTCAACAGGTCCTTGGAATGAGATTCTATCTAAAGGAAACCTTTTAAACTAAACATATATATACATGTATAATCATATGTAAATATGTTAAATAGTTTATGCATAAACTATTTATATGTATAAACACACACATAGTCATAACAAAAGCCATAGTTTCAGAATATAGTTTTTCTTTTTCTATACGTTCTAAATGGCATATAAATACATCCACATACTTTAAAAAAATATATTTATATAAATGTGTGTACATCTGTTTTTTAGTAACTATCTTTTTAAAATAAAATCAATGACTTAGCATATTTTAAATCTGTTAATCAACAACATTTCACTGCTCCTAATTTTAGCAACAAAGAAGTAGTGATTTAATATAAACTTAATCTTTTGAAAGCTATAGTTATTAAGTATATTATTAATCAACTTTTAATAGATATTTGGGACATGTGTAAGACCAACTTACCAATAATGAGGAGAACTATAGATGACTAGAGCAATTGTTCTATCTCAGGCTTTATAATCATCATGCAAATGAAGTAACATTTAGCTCAAGACAATTTTCAAATATTTTACTAATTTAAAATTTTATTTAGGAACAGACTTTAAAGGGATTAATATATCCTTTCTGTTAATTCCAGTATTAACACTTTTTTAAAAATTTAAATCCATCTGCATTCTGCATTTTCTACATACATAAGTTTTATTTTTGAATTTGATCAGAGATTGAGTTTAGGGTGTTTTGCCTAAATGCAAACATATCTACTTTCTTTAGGATGTTAGCCTGGCTTTAAAGAGTAAAATGAAGGTGATTATAATTTAGCTGGCAAACCTGTTTAGAGATAAAATATTTGGAGACAATCTATTTGTATTTCAACTGATACCATGAAGTGCAAGATCAACATCCTTCATGTTAAGCAAGTTTTTTCAAACCTAAATTATATTGTGGAGAACAAAGATCTAAATTCAATAGAATAACTATTGTAGCTAAGAGGGAATGAGAAAAAGAACATGTATAATTGAAAAGCAAATTTTTATATTGAGGATAGGATAGAATAATAATGAAATATTAAGTTTTTGCCTAGTAGTCTTCACCTTTAAGTAGTAAGCTGTGATGCACTGGACTCACTGGTCTATTTTAAACCCTAGAATTGTTCCTTGAAATTTTTGTAAAAAACTATATATCATATGTATTTCTTAGACTGATACAGCACAGGTAAAATATCTATACCATAGTTATAAAAATTTAGTTTTTAACACTGAACAAGAGTATTAGTACTTTGAGTATTCCTAATACCCAGACCAATGCAAGTAGAGTTATTCTCTCAATTTCCACTTACACTAAAACCTGAGCTTCTGAGGATGTTGGAATTCTCAGACTAGAGGATTAGAAGCAATAATAATCATAATCCCTCTTGGAATTTACTTTGATTTTTCTAAAAATTCAAATATTTAAAACCCAGAGGTGGGCTTTCTCACAATTTCTTCTCCTTTTCATGGCTTCATAGCAGCCATACTCTGCTTCATATTTGTGGTGGGTCTTGGGGGCAAGAGAGTTTTCTGCCATCCACAGAGAGTAGTAGAGTTCTCCTTTCTCCTGGTGCAGGGTCTTAGGCCTAAGAGGACATCCTACTCCTTCCTCAAGATAAGGAATTTTTGCTTATGCCCTTTTCCTCGAAGCGGTGGATCTTGGGCCAAGCGCTAAGAATGAACACATCTCCTTGTCCTTCTTTACTGTCTAAGGCTCTTGTTTCATGTAAAATAAAGGTCTGGGGAATTGCATAATAGCCTTAGCTGATATCTTTGTATTTCTACACTATGAAGGAATTTCCTCTTGTGTCTTGTCTTGTTCCTTAGTTTATCTTAAGAAGGATGGAAAAATGTTTGTGAGTGATTGCAAACCCCCCTTGCGTTTGTGGGTCTCTGTTATTCTAGCCTTATATGTGAGTACACAAGTGGCTTTTAAAATTCATTTAAAAATTTAACTGATTTTTAAAATTTGCTTTTATGGTAGCTGCTCTTAACCTTGATCTACCAAGGATGAAACAATGCATGGTCTCATCTCAATTTGAGATTGACCTAATTGTCCCTCTTTAGAATTTGTTGTTTTGTTCACATTGTGACCTCAGCTCAGGTAAATTTATGATTTTAGTATAAGTTGGCATCTTTTTTGTCATTCGTTTTTATTGTTATTAGTCACTTTTTCTTGTAGCTTTCTACACAGTAAGCAGAAAAAAATCATATCACTTTAAAATAACACTTCTTAAAATTAAAAAAAATAAACATATTTTAGTTTGTTCACCTCTTTGATATGTCTAGCTTGCTTAAAAATAGTATTTCCAAATGGTAAATGAGAGATGAAGAAGGTAGAGAAAGGCCACCTAGTCTACAAACTACCATTGCACAGTACTTAAAAATATGGGATTTGACTTTAATATGGGATTTGACTACCACGCACTGATAAAGCTCTTTCAATTTCCTATGTGAAGGAAAAAACATGAAAATTCAAAATACTGAAAATCTAAATCAATGTAAAACTGATTATTAGAATCTAGTTGAAATAGAAATACTTGGTGGTCTAACCATGAATTGCTTCATTAAGCAGAACAGTCTTATTCAGTGATATGAATGTGGGTGGATGGTTAACCACTGCCTACTCTGTAACCCTGCTGCAGAAACATACTCTACACTAAGTACAGAGTTTTGTGAAGCATAGGGTCCTATCTCCTGTTTATCCTCCACTTCTCTCTTTTTACATCCATATGTGCATTGCAACCCCCAAATCATCACCATCCAGGTAATCAATCATCAAGGTAGTTATACATTTTTCTCTGAGAGTTGTACTTCATACTAATCATTAAAGGCAGAAATACATGTTTGCATGTGCTCCATAAGTTGAGAAAAATTAAAAGACATGACATTGGTTAAGGAACTTAGAATAGCAGAGCACTAATAAGTTAATGTTGACTACATTCTGGAAACTGACCTGTGCACCTCACCCTTAGACTTACAAAACATTTGCATACAGCAACTAAGTACACTATAGATGAGAATGAAGAGAGAAAACACCTTTCTCTATTGATGTTGGATTTGGACAGATCTATCTCCTTTTTAGGGTACGTAAGCAGGGGAAAAATTGAATTAGTAATAAATATTGAAAAACAAAATAAATGCTGCAAATCAGGAATAACACCCTGATGACTCAGAGATAGAATGAATATATAACTCTGGAAATATTCTCCCATTGGAAAACAGTTTAACATTTTCAATAGAAAGTAATATGGTATTGGTTGGTAAAATAGTGTATGTGTTTTACATGGCTTCAATCTTTCATCTGTTTCTGGAGAAAGAACTCCACTTTCCCTTGTGAGAATTGACCCTCTCTGACTTGGTGGTAGTCTATAATCAGGTGTCTCACATTCAGTTCAACTGGACTTCAGTAGTTCCTAGACCACATTTGTATAACTTTTATTATATATTTTTAATAATTGTTTTATTTATTTTATTTGGATTTATATTATTGTAGTTAATCACCTACTGTACCTAACTTATAAATTAGAAATTACCATAGGAATGTATGTACAGCATAGAATAATACATAGTATATATAGGATTCAGTACTATCTGCCATTTCAAGCAGCCACTGGGATCTTGTAATATATTACTAGCCGATAAGGGAGAACTACCATATGCCATTCTTCTGCTCACATTGACTAGATATGGGTAGCACACATTCTAGGGAGGCCAGTTAGATTCCTCCTTCAATAATTGATATGGATGTTAGGATATAGTAGAGTTCCTAGTCCTGAAATTAGAGAAAAGTATTAAACAACAAAAGCCTGAAGGTTCTCAGGACCAACTTTTTATCTCATGGAAGCAATCTCCTAAAATCAACTGAGCGTCTGGATTCAATCTTGCCTGAAATGACATCTGAAAATTAAATCAGCAACGTGAAGTATATAGCTCATAGAATATTAAGGAAAAAATGATAAGCATAAAATATTTAATAAGACAATTAAGATACAACCTGGTGATTATATGTATTTCTAAGTAAAAATTTGTAACTTTATTTATTTATTTATTTTTCAGAAAATAGGATTTATTGAAAGGACAGAAAAGTTCCCATAGTGGGAGGGCACCAGAGGAGGTTGCTGAAAAATTGTAACTTTAATAACAGAAACAAAAACTGAAAAAAAAGAATGAAAGACTTTATAATTACAGGCAAAATCAATTAGATGGTCATGTTTCTTTGAATAGTATCTGGGTATGTTTAAAAATCACTGAAAGAGAATTAAGAATTACTCATAAAGGAACAAAAATTAGGTAAGCCCAGCACATCTCATTTGCATGTTAAAATGCTAAAACCAATGAATCTAAATTCATCATATTTTAAGGGATAATGTTATGACTCAAGAATTTTTACCTAGACAAGTTGCTTTAAATGCACAAAGTAAGATAAAGATATTCTATATCAGATGTGGGTTCAAAAGTAAGCAATTACTTATGACATCACTTAAATTGAAAAATAGCCCAAAATAAATATTTAAGTAATAGGGATGTTGTAGAGTAAAAAGACTTTTTTTTTGTAGGTTCTTTGTTCATGAAATGCAGGAATTCAATAGAATTGTGATCTATTAAATGAATTTCACATGGTAGAAGTAAATTTTCCCCTCAAATTAACAGTCTTCCTCTGGATCTAATATATTAGTTCTAATATATTTCTTGTGAAACAATTTGTAATGTATACTTCCTTTAGAATCTCTTATTTGATAAGCAATTCAAACAAAAAAGCTTTACTATTCCATTTCTAGTACTTTTAAAAAATGAAGTACGCTTAGTCGACAAAATTGTATTTCCAAAAAAAAGAAAGAAAGAAAGCATTCTAATTGCCTTAACTTGTAGTATGGAAATTTGAATTAAAAAGTACATAACTTTAAAACTAAAATTAAATTATCTGGGCCACTGGATTTTTTAGATTGAATGACTAATAAACTACCTAGTGGAGTTCATATCTGATATCAGGCACCTCTATATTTAAGGTATGAAAGTATGTAATTTTGATTTACAATCAACATGATCACTCTGAAAATCGGAAAAGAATGCTTTATAAAGGCATAAAATAGACTGTAAAAAATGTATAAGCATGACATCAGTTATACTTTGATAGTAACATTTTGGGTCATTTTTATTTTTTCTTTTGTATTTCTTTGTCTTTTCTACATTTTTCAATAAAATTTGTTATTTTATATTTTGAGATAAATATGTTTGAAAAATAATATTTTTATTTGATACATGTCATACAATCACAAGTATATAAAAATATTAATTGATACCTCCTAAAAAATTTAGACTAGAGTTGAGTGTACCAAGATGTTAGCAATGATTGAGATTATCTTTGCATCATGGAACTTTGAGTAATATTGCTTTTCTTGAACTACTTTGTGTTTTCCAGCTTTCTATAAGAAGACATTTGACCTTTATAGATAACAATTTTTTAAAAACATAAAAGGAAAACAACTATGATGAATTGCAGTTTTGTTGCATTAAGAACAATTATTGTATCAATATGCAGGATTAATAAGAGATTGTCCAAAAGTTCTAAAGGAATTTTGAAAAAAAAAATTACCTCCTAATCACAGTATAAAATAATGTAACACATTTTTCAACCTAATAATATTAAAGAACCATTATTCCTTGATTCTCCTCCCCAATACAATACTCATAGTTAGATCTGAATTATTTAGAGGAAGGGATTAAATTGACTGCCATTTCCTGTCTTTCTGACTACACTGATATAATACCTGAGTAATTTACTTAGTCTTTTTTTCTTGGCAGAAAAATCTTTTAATTTATTCACCCTTTGCTCATAAAACATTGTTTTTGTTTGAGATTTGCAAGTGTTAACATTTAAACAGGTGTTGTGAAAAGCAAATATAGGCTGAAGATTTAGTCTGAAGATAGTCTGAAGATTTAGATTGATGTCTCAGATTTGTTGTCATAACTGTATAGCTTTCTAGCCTGCCATAAAATCAGTATTGTAATGCTATAAATTTACAGGATTATTCCAAGGGCACAAGAGATAAAAATGTACGAATACAATTTTAAATTATGCTACATAATTTAGGATATTTTATTCTTTCAGAGGGAATTTGAAAATGTAAATTATTTCAACATTGTGATATTCATTTTAATAATACTAATAATTAGTTTTCTCAGGTTAGTAAGCAAATCAAACAAGGATCATGTTGTTAAACATCTTTTTGATATTTATATAACGATGTGAAGTTCCTTTTCTTTATCTCATGCTTTTTATGTATGCTTCTCTTATTCATAAGATTTCTTACTCAGCTGTGTTTCAATTAAAGCAAATATTAAAAGATTTTACAAAAAAGAATTTGCTTACAAAGTGCCCTTTATCTACTAACATTAAGTTTACTATTTACCTATCAATAAAGATTTCTGGATGGCAAACTGCTTGATATCAATAAAGACTTTCAGCCACATTACGGAGAAGGAGGACGCATTCTGGAGATCCGGACTCCAGAGGCAGTGACCAGCATCAAAAAGAGAGGAGAAAGTCTGGGATACACGGAGGGGGCTTTACTGGCTTTGGCCTTCATCATCATCCTCTGCTGCATTCCTGCTATCTTGGTGGTTTTGGTCAGCTACAGACAGTAAGTAGTCAAGGATGCAAAACATGGATAGTTCTCCAAGAAGGCATTGTCAAAAACCAGCTCTGGGAACATGACTTTGAGCTATAAAATATTGATGGTGTAACCAATCTGGAATTGCTTTTTTCATCTTGTACCAAATCATCTTTTTCCAAGAAAAAACAATCCAAACTCCCATTACTTTTTTCACAGATGGTACAGTGTTGCTGTGTTCCTTATATGCTCTCTTCCAAATGGAATATTAGCTTAGCTCCTGTAGCTTTGTTTGTCCTCTTCTTCAGGTTAAGAGCCACCTAGGGAGAAAAGGTAATAGACATCCCCGGGGAAAAAGCAATGTAAGTCAGATGAAGATACCCACTTTGCCCCATTCCATGGGAAGGTCTGTAACCTCACTACACTGTCGTAGCTTTTTATCCAGATGATTAAATTTAACTCTGTGCAGGTGATTACAGTGTTAGCAAAATCATTATAAAATCATAACATATAATGTGTAATTTTCCATGTGGCTTCTTTTTTCCAAGGTATCCTTGCCAGAGCTTTTATTGTAATATTTGATAGTGTATTCTAGCTGTGCAAGTTCTTAATTTTTCCAGTTTCCTACATTCAACTGCATTCATTTACAATATCTCTATTTTTTTATTTTACTTAAGTTCTTTAAAGTAGTCAAGTAATTATAACTAATTTAAACATCTATATTTGAGGTAGGCTAGTAGGGTATTCTTTATTTGACACTAGGTATGGGGAAACTTTGTAACAAAGGGCTGCACATTTTAAGCATATCCCTATCGACAATGATTTAAAAAAAAAACTGAGTAGTCAGTTAAGAAGATAGGTAACCCTGAGTGAGCCAGTAAAAAAATATATATAACAGACAGAAAAAATAAATCATATAATTTACTTGATATAACAGTAAGAAAAAATAGTAGAACTGCTATTCATCTATTAAAATACCTACAGAGAAAGTACTAAAATAGTCCTTATATATTCTTAAACTGTATCTTTTTTTTCCTCAAACACTGAAAATTGTCTTTTGAATTGAATAAGATAAGGCAATTCCAACTCAAAAATTGAAACGTATGCTCTGCATGAAGCAATGTAAAGTTGAAACTATAACATTTATGTTGATATATTGGAGCCTAATGTATCCTTAGGAAATCAATGTGCTAAATCTGAAGGCTATGAACAAACTTAATACTGGACAAATTGTTTTAAATTATTAAGCCATCAGACTGATATTAATTTTCATGTTAAATCTATTCTGAATTACCAGTTAACTCCTTCTATTAAACTATTTTTGCAAAGGAGCTTTATTATATTCTGCTAGCAATAAAATCAGTGAGAAAAATTCTTATATTTGGCACAGTATGCAGTGATCAAAACTGAAGCACCTTGGATGTTATGCTCAATAGTCTGAAATTTAATAAAAACTTAACACATTAAATATTTTCACATTTTGTAAATGCATTAGGTAAGTCTCTTTTAGTTTGATAATCAATTCAGTACCTTATGACTTTATGTTAGTTACTGTTTTGTTATATAGATTAACAAGTAAAATTCTCATATTTAAAGAGCTAACACTTGTACCTTTAAATTCAGCTTCTAAGTAAGGTAAGAATGATGACTATTCTTTTATATTATGATGTGTCTTTGAAACTTACAACGAATGGCAAACAGGGAAGCAAGTATGAAAAAAGTGTCATGAATGTATTATCCAGAAGTTGGACCTCCCAATTTTAGCTTCAGTTTCAAAGTGAGGCTAAGAGTATAATCAGGCTAGCTGCATTCCTTGAATATTCTTTAAGTAGTTTAAACCAATAGACCAATTAAAAAATCAAATCATCTTTAAGATTCCATTTCTCCATTAGATTTGGAATTCACATATTCATGTTTTAATCCAGTTTTTTTTTTTTTTTCAATTTTATGTAGTCTATTTCTTTACTTTTTGTAATGACTGTTTTAACAGCCTTAATGGCTGTGATGGCAATAATAAAGTACTCACTATTTCACTTTCCAAGTTGAAATACTTAGTTTCCCCAATATGTCATTAACTCTGTGTCATTATGAGCTTGACCAGTAAATTATTCATGATTTAGGATAAATCAGATGATAAAATATTATGAATGTGGTCTTTCTAATGTAGCTTTCTCTTTTTTTCTTACTCATTGCTTTCCCAAACAGGTTTAAAGTGTAAGTATATTTACTAAGATTTTACACTTCAGTCTCACATAATATGAAAAGAAGAACCCCAGGTTACATTAATCAAAGTAGTCAGCCTGCCCAGAACCACATATTATTCATTTCACATTTGTGATAGTTGTGTACTTTTTGGTTTGATATATATAGAATTTTGCTAATTTTATACAACTGAATACAGCAAGAATAATGTGAAATAGTCTGTTTGACTATAGCTTACATCTTTTGAAATCTTAGTATTGGGGAAAGAATCAGTGGCCAGGACATCCAAAAACAGCAGAGTGGCTCTTACATGAGAACCACAGTCATTCCTAGGAATCAAAAGGATATAAAAGCTAACTCAGTCTCCCTTCTACATGTGCACACTTACACAGCCTCCATAAAATAATTTCAAAAATGTTTCAAATCATTCTGAAATTAACTTGCTAAAATAAACAAATTATAAAGAAAAAATATTTATCTTCTATATGCCTCATCTTATGAAATAGATTCATTAAATTGGTTCATCTTTTGAAATAGATTCATTATCCATCACATTTTTATAAATATTTTTCCTTCTCCTTTTAATATTATCATTTAATTTAATTTGTAAATATATATATACATACACTGAATTCTACCACTTTTTCAAGGGGTAAATATTGTAAAAATTAAGAGAGGATTATATGTTGATGAGGTCTGTCAGGATGCTTTTATACTAGTTTATAAATTCAAATAATTGTGTAAAATATTAAGTGGGCTCTTCTGATAACTAGACCTCATTATTAAAAGGTAGCCTATTGATAAGCATTTAGCTCTAAAACGAGTTTTACAAGACATCCTTATTTTACTCAAGACGCCAAGCTGAGTGCACCAAGACTGCACGAATTCAATCCGCATTACCCGCGGCTAAACCAGCAGCGCCTGCCCCTGTGCCAGTGGCAGCGCCCCCGCCACCACCGCCGCCGCCTCCTCCGGGTGCACATCTCTATGAAGAACTTGGAGATAGCACAATGTAAGTAGACCTTTCAGAAACTTTGAGAAGTAGTTGGGTTTTAACGAATGCTGTGTGGTGAGTATTTCATTTCAATCTGATGCAGAAATGCAGCTCTCAGCCTACTTGGGCTATTTTATTATATTGTTTTAAAACAGAAAATCGTTGAGATGAGAACCTAAGAAACGTAGAAACATAATAGACAAAAGCAAACAAACAAACAAAAATAATAGAAACCAAGAAAAAAAAGGCAGTCCTCGCCTGAGCCCAGCAGGTCAACGCGGGGGGCCGTGAGCGTGCATGCCACTGCACTCCAGCCTGGGTGACAGAGTGAGACTCCAACTCAAAAAAGAAAAGAAAAGGAAAAAAAAAAAAAAGGAATCTCCAACTTTAGGAGACAATTTCAGAAATACAGTTTTAGATTATATTTAATTTCTCAATTGTCAGGGTCTTGCAGATATTTTTATCTAAAACTATAAACAGATTCTGAAAAAAAATTACAATCATAAAATAGTAATTCCTGATTTGGTATCAAAACCAACCCCTATTTAGTCACACCAATGTGGTTTAAAATGATAGAGTTTTGAAAGATGCTATTTTTAGGACATTATGTAATATAGCAATTAAAATTTGAATGAAAACAAGGAATACGTGTATTAAATTCCCAAGACTTTAGAGAATATCTTTTTCATTATATTACTCCTAGGCTGCTATGCGTGCCCCTACACTGTTTGAAATTTGTAAGTAATGTTAAATCATACATTTTTAAAAAAGACTGTTAACTGTTGAAAGACTTCACAACTGTTTCTATATTGATGCTACTCTCAGAATCTGATTCCTTGTGGTGATGTTTCATTAATCCATACTTTAAAAATTCAAGAGTAATGAACAAGGATATGATACATAAAATAACCAAGGATATTATAAAATTCTGAATATGACAGTTACTAAATAAATCTAGGAAACCTTTGATTAACTGGAATTTGATGGAGTAGTGAAACTAAAACTCGTTCTTACATGGGACATTAGTAGCATTTACTAGTAGGAATAAAGCAAGCCTCAAAAAATCATGAAATTCACTTTTCAACGGAAAAAGTGGTCTTAAGCAGACATTGTAATATTTACCATATTAATAATATTATACAAGGTTATATTTAGGATAGTTTTAATAATGTCAAAACGATTTTAATGCTGTTATTTTAATATCACAGATGAATTTAAACTAGAATAAAGCATGACATTCTATTTCTAAAATAATAACATTATACTGCATTCAGACTTAAAATATATATTTTTTCACTTTTTTCATAAATGGGAAATGACAGTTTATTTTTAAATTACTGGTGAATGTAGGAATTGAGCCAATATGATTTGATTCTATTTGATTATGTTGACTACCTCCCTCAAGTAAAGATGTTTAGAAACTAAAAAAATGATGCATAAAGTGAAGTTTATATATGAAATGTTTATACATGAAATTAATGAAGGATACACTTTATATTCATTTTAATTTAATTAAAACAGGTATAGAGTTACATCATCTGGAATCAATACAGTTTGATGGTGGTAATTTTCAAATAGCAACTCATAATAATATTTTTACATATTATAAAATTTTTACATATTGCCAATTGTAGTAGATTTAGTGGAAGATTTTGCAATTGCAATATATGCACTTATTGAAATATTTTAAGTTCTACACATCTATTTATTTTATCTTTAAGAAATGTTTAACTTATCTATTCAAAATTTCTTACAGGGATTGCAACCATAGTTACTAGAAAATTATTCAGCTCCAAATGAATTATTATCCATTATATTAAAGAGAAAAAAATCAAAGGTCATTTTGAAAAAAATTCACAAGTAACAACTTCATATTAATTCAGTAATTTACTTTGCAATTGTCATCATAGTACTTGCATTTTTACTTTCTCCCAAACAAAATATATGTTATACGTCAAAAAACCAAATTTTTTTGCACTAACCAAATTTTTAGTTAGACTATAGAAGCAATTCTTAGAATCTCATCTATAATTTTTATTTCAGCATTGAAAACATACCATGTTTATAGGAGTGAATTTTACTTATGTGTAGTAAATACATTGTTATATATAATTTTATATGATAAGACATTCAAATAAGTACCATTTAATTATAACTAAAACATTATTAAATGCCATTTGTATTAATAAATACAAAGAAAATATTAAAACATGCATTTTCTTTTTTGGGTACATGCTAAGTGTTTAAAGCAAGTTCCTGCTAGTATTTTCACATTTGTCTTACATTAACTATAGTTAAAACTTTTCTTTTTCTATCACATGTTTTCTCTTTCTCACCTGTGGATACATAGGCATAAGTAAGTAAATAATATCACTCTAATAGAAGAGCATTAGAAAAATAGATGCAATAGAATAGATTAAGTGCTATTTTGCTGTATATACAGTGATCTTCATCTTTTACCATGGAGTCATTTACTTTTAAAAGGAAAGTTTTATCTTCTACATCCAATTTTCTTTTCATGGCATGAGCTTACAACAAATGTTTCCAGTGATAGTATGTGTCTTCAGAGAGGGGTTTAAAAAGTCTCCTTTAAAAAAAAAATTTTTTTTTAATTAAAATATTCTTAGATTTATTTTGAACAAAAGTGATGTGATATCATTATATCTATCTTTTTTCCTCAAGAAAAATCAAATCAAGAAGAAATTTACACAAAACAATGGCCATACACTGTCAAGTCCAGAAATTCCTGCCAGATTTTTAAAAGTGGTTTTTGAAGATTAGGAAAGATAGAAGTGTTTGCTCTCTGTTCAATCCAAACTGTCTGTTCTTCCTGAATTCTTCAGGTAGTCTCGATACTCCAGGTCCACCTGTGAGAATTCTTTCTTAAAGTGTGTAACTTTGCCAAAGGACACGTTAACAACTTTGGCTTTATGTATCATTTTATTGCCTAATCAGTCACACTATTTTTCAATATAACTATTTAATTTTTATTCAGAATATTTCTCTTTTATTTCATTCCTGCTAAGTGGGTAAATATTAAACATTAACTAAAATAAATGTTTGTTTTGGGGGCTTAAGAGTAAAACCTAATGAGAACTATTCAAAGCCATGTATCACCCAATCTTACTTGGAGAAGGGTCCAAATGCTTTCATTAGAAGCACTTTATTTGTGCTTTTGATGTATTCTAATTTATTTATGACTCACAGTCACGCATGACTTAGTATCTATGCATGAGTAAATCATTCTGTGATATCAAAATAATGTTATTTTAACAATATTTTCATTAATGTGAGTCTTGATTAAACTTTCATCCAGATTATATTCTGAGAAAATATCAATAACTCTTCTTCTGATTAATATTACTTCATAATGTCTTAACACTAATTAAGCATAAAATTTAAACAGAAGAAAATCATCCCTGTCAAGATTCTAGAACCAATTCACTTTCTCAATTATGATTTTGAACTGAGTAAGAAAACCATTCCCAACTGTCTTAGGGACATTAATTATTTTAATCTGGAGAATAGAATAGCCCTTTCTGTATTATCCTGCAAATTTTGTCTCATATAGGTGATTAGCTCTAGGATAGAATTACTGAGATGAGAGATAATGAACAGGTATTTAATCAAATACAGCTAAGCATCTTTTATGCATAGCAGGCATCCTTGAGCATCCTCAAGTAAGGCAAAGTATATGAAATCAATAGCCAAGATGCTGGTCTTCAGTTTGAAAAATTGTGATTTACACATGACTGAACTGTTATGTGTGGATATGGATATTTTGCTGTATCAAACTAACAAAATGAAATAAAACCAAAAGACACAGAACACCCCCAAAACAAAAAAATACTCCCCCAAAACAATCTAGAAATAGACACTTTGTTTTTTAATCATAATTTATCATTCTATTCACAACTATGAAGATTTTTCTGCCCTGCCTTTCTGAGAATAGGTACTTGTAAGTAATATCTTTGCTTCAGTAGATTAGTGTTGTTTGTCCTATATTTTGAAGTAGTTATGAGAACCATAGAAACATCTTTCTCTTAAAAGTTATGTCACAACTTGTTTCCTTACATTTCATTATCTTCTTTTCTTTCAAGTCTTTTCCTTCTCTACCATTTTCAACAAAGCAGGGGAAATAACTCAGTCTCAGAAGACAGAAAACATCAAGACATGATGCCCTTTTCTTCCAATTCTATTGAGGCTCACAAGCCAGCTCATGTAGACGGATCACTTAAAGACAACCAACAGAAATCTGCAAGAAAATTCACATTTCTATCTGATGAGGACGCCTTAAGTACCCACAATCCCCTTTATAAGGAAAATGTAGGCCAAAGAGCCACACATTTAGACTTTTCACTGAGAACAGATTTTGTAGACCCATTTTTACCCAAAACAGGGGCCAAGAGTGCATCTCTGAGAAGCCCAAGAGAAAAGATTCAGAGGTTGTGGAGTCAGTCAGTCAGCTTACCCCAGAGACTGATGAGGAAAGTTCCAAATAGACCAGAAATCATAGATCTGCCACAATGGCAAAGCACCAGGCAGAAAGCCGAAAATGATATTTCCGAAAGTCATCCAAACAAAAGAGATAGCAGCAATCCTCTGCTTATAAATGAAGACGTAAATTTGCCAGAGAAAGAGGAAGTAAGACAAGGTGAAACACTGATTATAAAAGGAACAGAACAGTTGAACAGAACATATCTCTCTTCAGACTCTTCATTTTGCTCTCCCAGGTCTTCCTTCTCCTTCTCTACTTTGCCAACTGTCTCAAGAACTGTGGAGCTCAAATTAGAACCTAATGTCATCACATCTCCTGCTGCCTGTTCTTTGGAACCTCCTACTCCAAGATCTTGCTTTTTAAATTCTCCACTCTCTAGGAGAGAGACGCCCACTTGTTTGTTAACCAATGAACCCCAAACAAATATTTCTGACAATTTTTCCCATTCATCAAGCATCTCTCCTCCTCCCTCTCCCTCTCCTCCTCCTCCTCCCCCTCCTTCTTCTCCTGCTCCTCCTGCTCCTGACCTTACTCCTTTTTCTCGTCCCCGTTCTCCTCCTTCTTCTGCTATCCCTCCTCCTTTTCCTCCTCCTCCACCTTATCTACTATCTGTTCCTACTTCTGTTCCCCCGACTTCTGTACCTCTTTTACCCTCACCTCCAACTTTTCCTCCACCACCACCACCTCCTCCTCTTCCTTGTCCACTACCTCCTTCAGCTTCATTTCTATCCACAGAGTGTGTTTGCATACCAGCTATTAAAGGCACTACCAACATAACATCTGCCAAGGAAATTAAATCCTCTGTGACAAAGCTATCAACCTCAACAGCAGTGTGTAATGCACACCCTCAAAGGAAACCAAAAGGCATCCTCAGACATGTTAAAAACTTAGCAGAACTTGAAAAGTCAGTAGCAAACATGTACAGTCAAATAGAAAAAAACTATCCACGCACAAGCATCTCAGAACTGCAAAGTGTTTGCCCTTCAGAGGTAACAAATATGGAAATCACATCTGAGCAAAACCAGGAAAGTCTGAACAATATTGTTGAGGGAATTGAAAATCAATCTTACAGTCAATCTACTTCACTGTAATGCTGTTTTTCATATTTTAATAGGGCAAGTCTTTTGTTGATCATAATCTTCAAGTTGAACATCAAATCTGAACATCGAAGAAGATTCTATTCTTTTACCCCAAACTCAATGCAATGCAGTTTTTCCTCATTTTTAATTAAAAAAATTAACCTCATCATAACTAACTCATATGATAGCTGTACCTTAATTTTTTTAACTACAAAGTAGCATTATTTGTTCTACATTTATTTAAAAAGTAAGTAATTTAAATCCATTTTTAATGGGAATATGTGGGCATGAAAGTTAAATATTCAACATAAACGAAAAGCATGTCTATCATGTTGTTGCAGTGACTTTTGTATTTATTTTTTGATCATAGTTTTATATGAAAGTTCCAAGAAAAAAGCAGACTGTAAGAAATAAGCTAAAGTGATAGCATAGGTTCTGTTGCTTTCTTGAAACCTATGTATTTGGCAAGAAGAAATACTACCAAAGTAAAATGTTATGTAACTAGGAATGTAGGGGATGACATAGATAAGGTATTTCAAAATAAATCCCAGGTGCTATAATATGTAGTCATATGCTTTCTTATAAAAAAAATCCTTTACTCTGGCTTGCTTTTATCTTACTAGTATACTTATGGATTTGATAAATATTTTACTTTATTCAACTGCTGTCTTATTCTATTTATTTTTCATTGTGTTTTCCCTTTTCCTCTTTATAATGGAAATAAATTTTGAGTTTTTGACTTTTGTAAAACATTTCTTGTTCCAACAGATGTTTAAAGTGCTATATAAGTTTGCTTGTTCACATTATTATATCATCTTCTTAATTATAATTTTATCACGAGTCTCCTTTAAAAATATTTACTTATCTCCAGTTTAATAAATAAAATACAATGAATATTTGGTGAACTATCATCAGGTTTATATAGATCTGTGCTCTTTATTTTAGACAAAGAAGATAAAAATGTATACTCTGGGAAGACATTGCTATAGTGGGAGTAATTGTTCTAGTATCTTAGAGCTCAGTTTACTAAATTTTTAACAGCATCACCTAAGCTAAGAACTATCTTCTTACCTTCTTTAGGAAACCTTCACTTAAAATGAGCTCAATTTGAGCTCAAATACTTAGGCACATAGATAGACAATAGGTAGATAGATATAGATAAATAGAAAGATAGATAGATAGATCTATGCAAGTAGATATATGACTAAATAGATGTATCTATATACATGTATCTATCTCTCTATCTCTATCTATCTATCTATCTATCTATCTATCTATCTATCTATCTATCTATCTATATAATAGTACATGATGTCAAATATATAATATGTGATCACCAAGTAATTGCTTTGCTTTTTCCCATGAAACATATAGAATAAATTTTCTTTACTGGAAATTCTCATTTTGAATACCAGCATAGTTATTTGTCTTAAGAGTTATAATATTTTAGAAGATATAGGTCTTCACATAGAAAGATACAATTCTGAAATACACGCCAAAGTCATGCTAGATAATTACTATTGTAAGCATACAAGTGGAGAGCCCTAAAGTGAATCATTTCAAATGTTTTGTTCAACTCTTATATTATTCGACATTTCTTCAAGAATTTGATCTGGCATTCCTAATTAATAAGATCAGATTTTAAAAATCTGTAAGTCTAATTATTTTTTTTTTAGCCCATCTGCTTCAGATTCTTTTCATCCAAATCAAGAGTAATTTCTTTCTTGGGGTTCTTGAACATGATTTTTTTCTCTCTTTCACTGAAAAACTTCAGTCGGAGTTTTTGTTGGCAGCTGGTCATATGCATGAGAACTTGTGCTATTTGGCGGACTCTGACAAGGTATTATTCACAATTGTGTAAGACTTTAATGTGAGTGTGTGTTTTTTAAGTTGATTTTTACCAACTTCTTGCAAATGTATAGTTTAGAAGTTCTTGATAATCTCTAAATAGTGACAAAAGAAATATAAGATATTCAAATAATATTTTTGTGAGAATATCTATACATAGCTTTATTAAATTGTTATATTGTCTTATTTTCTATAATATTTTTATGGTATCTGAACAATCTACGAGTTTTATCAATACTCTGTACTATTCAAATGAAAAAATATATACTTGTGTTTTATATTTAATTCAGTCTTTTTTGATTCATTGTATTTGGAGTTTCCTGACATCATCAGAAAAATTAGTTAAAATATCTTCTATGAAAGACTTTTAAGTATTATTTGAGTATACAAGCCTAAATATTCTTCCTCTTCTCAATGCATAACTCCCCATAACCTGGCATCCTACTTCTGGAAGAATACCTTTTTTTCTAGATTTATCATGATCCAATTAGTACATAATAATTATTACTAGATACCTTATTTCATGACATAAGCAAGATCACCATACATTTGTTTTTATTGTTAAAAGTAAACTGTAATACATGCAAATAGTATAAAATGAATAATTAATACTCGCTGGTTATAACTGCAGAAAAAGATACATTAATATTATATGAACTGGTTTTATAAATACCAAAAGTCATGTTTTGAAATTGCACAGATAATGATAAATAGTGATTCTGTTATGTGCCTCTTTCAATGACTTTCGACCCCTGAGCTAAGACCAGTAATGCTCAATAACCAAATAAGAGGACAAAAATGTTAATGGAAACAGTATTGTTTATCAACTGATATATGATTTTCCACATTTATGAAAAATATTCCTAATAAAAGGAATCAGTTGAAATATTCTAAAAGATAAAGTCTAGCCAGGCTCGGTGGCTCAGCCTGTAATCCCGCACCTTTGGGAGGCTGAGGTGAGTGAATTGCCTGAGCCCGTGGGTTCGAGACCCGCCTGGGCAGCGAGACCTCATCTCTACAATAAATCAAAAAATTAGCCTGGCATGGTAGCCGTGCCTGTAGTTCCAGCTACTTGGAAGGCTGAGGCGGAAGGATCGCCGGAGCCCTGCAGGTTGAGGCTGCGGTGGCCGGGAGCGGCCACTGCACTCCAGTCTGGGCGACAGAATGAGACTCCAACTCAAAAAAAAAAAAAAAGGATAAAGTCTATATTTGGTTTAATATTTGATATAAGGTATGTGACTCGATTATCACTTTAAAACCTGTATACAAGCTTTCTCTACTTTAATTCTATCTAATTTAACATTTGAAAATGTCTAAATTTTTAAAGGCCCTCAAAGTATTATCATTATTGGCAGAACCATATAAATACTCTGTGAAATTTACTACTGAACCATTTTAAATAATAAAGATTAAAAGTAAGTATTGTATTAATTTTATTTGAAGCAGTTTCAATGTACAATGTATTAACCACTTAAGATTCTTTCTGATAAACAGATATCTTGTGAAAGCCTAGAGATTAAAAAAAATTCTACACTGATTTTTTGTTGGACTTTGAGAATTATGCATGTACCTCTTCATAATGGATCTTCAATACACTTGTTTATTAATTCTGCAAAACATGGTTGACAGCATCCGTTTAGCATTTTAGATCATCTTTTGATAAGTAATTAATAAACAGAAATTTTTATTATTAGCAATACTCAATTTTGAAAATTGTATACTCTTTTTCTTTTCTCAAGTACAGTTGAAGAACCATGAACTTTATAAATATTTATGTAATATTGAATATTTGGCTAATATATTTTTAAAAACATTTTTACTTTATTTTCAATAATGTAATTGGTTATTTAAAAATATGCAGTAGATTGCATTAAATATTTTTAGAATCAAGTTCACAAAAACAGAAAAAAAATCTTAAAATAATTTGGAAGAATATATTCTAGTCAAGGAGATACATTTCATCCTTATTTATTGCATTCCTCATGTATAAAACACATCTCTTCCTCCAAGGAGTATCTTATTTGTATCAAGACTTGTGTAGAACAGAGATCTTGTAGAATATTTGTTTAGACCAATTGATAATAACAGTCAAAGTGTATTGTTACACACTTTTGAGATAAAAATAGATGTTGCACGTTTTGTTGTCGTATAGAATGAGGATCTGTAATGATCATTATTTTAGAAATGCAGGCATGAAGCTCTGATAATACAGTTTTGATAATATCACAAAATATATTTTCCACTGAGATAGTTTTGTAAAAATTTCCTTCTCAGCTTTTCTCTGATTTTTTAAAAGAAGCCCTTATCTAAAAATTTATTTAATATGAAAATCCAAGATGTTTAATACTGATTTCTTTATTTCTGCCTTGCAGGAGAGGTTATACATCAGAGGTAAGGGCCTTATGGTGCTATATCAAGCTTACTAGGAAAATATGTGTGTGATAGGGAAGACTAGTGTACATTCTTTTGAAACTAGCTTATTTTTCCTTATTCCAATAAACACATATATTTATGTTGTGTTATTTATTTTCTTTTATAGATATTGCTTTCCTATCTTGAGGTTTTTAAGTGTGTTCTTCATTAGGGAAACAAAAGTCAATTGCTTACCTTTTTAATGATAAATTTCCTTTGTCCTGAATTACTATTACTCTATATTGTGACATTCCCTCAACTTGTTTCTCCAAAGCTATAAATATAATTTAGACACTATAGGATTACTTAGCTTTTGTTCTTTTTGCCAGTCCAAGACTCCATTCTTTTACTATATTAAAACTTGGGATCTTAAAGATTGAAAAGAAAATCAGACTATTAAAAAGTTCTAGATTTTCTATTGTGTGTGTTAGACTCTCAGTCTGCAGAGAACATACCGAGTAGTCTGGTGAATAATATTTGGCTAGCAATACTGCAAGTGATGTTATCAATGAAGTCATTGTGAACCTACCTTGATTTAGCATACACCTTCTTAGCCATGTATATGTCCTAATTGTATATTATCTACTTGGTTTTAGATTATAATGCATAAATCCTAGATCATGTGAAAATTAAGTTAAATGTTTCTATAAATAACTGATTTTCAGGGATGCTTAGATTAGATAACAAATTGAGTCAGAGTATCTTTAAAGTAAACTTTCTTTCTCTTTAAATGAATAATATAAATAGACTAACTCACAAGTGTATTATAAAAAGGCTATCTCTTTAGTCAAATTGTCCTATTGACCAATTTGAACACATGATTTTTGTTCTGGAACCTTGCTACCTATCTTACCAATGTTTACTTTAAGGTATGTGTAGTTTAACTATTTTCTTCCAAAGAATTGATAACACAAAATTTTAATTGTATATCTTGTTCCCTTCTGGTTAAGGTCTGTGTTATAATGAAATAGATGAATAGAGACTGTTTCCTTTAAATAGGTACAAGTGAAAGAAGGAAATGGTAGGAGGCAATTCCCACTAAATCTGAAAATGAACAGTTTCCAAATCAAAAAAGACTTTAGGAAAACATGCTTAGCACTTTAATGCAACAATTCATATTTTTCTAAGAAATAAGAGTAATGGGGAGCATGTCTTAAATATGATGAATGCATTACAATTATATCATTGTGTATGTTCCACCCTTCTTCCCAATGAACCTGATAATATTTAACATGACTGGAGAGAAAAAAAGAGGGCGATTAAAAACAAGGTTAAACTTGCTAAAAATAATTGCGTGACATTTAAAGTACCTTTAGAAACATAAATAACTCTTTATACCATGAAGCTAAAACAAAAATATTATAGATTCCTGTTTATTAAGTTTATTAAATCATTGTTAATGGAAACAGTGATAAAATTATTACAAATGAATGATTTCATGTTACAATATAAAGAGTTAGCCAAAATGTTATTTAATGTTTTGGTAGCTATCATAAGATTAATAATCCCATGGAAACCAGTTTTAAGCTGTCGCCTTTTTTTTCTTTCTTCTCAATCATAATCTATCTTTTCCACCTGAATTATTTTCTAAATCTTTTTCTATTTTAACTTCCTTTGGCAGCAACAACAACTGCTGAGGCCTTCTCTTCTTAAACCAGAGGTATCAATTTTCATTTTCTATTCATCCTCACTGAGTCTTCACAAAACTTTTATGTGACTCTAAAATCCATCTGACACGTAGCAGAGTGGGTGTCTGCCAACATGGAATACTTGTATAAGAGAGATAAAAGGTGGTTTCAAATTAAAATATTTTTTTTTAAAACAGGAAACCAACATATCTTCTCTCCATGACTTGCTGGTGGCTCAAATTCCAAATTTTTAGCTTCATTGTCCAGTATTAGACAAATAAAGCCTTTGCTTCTGGTTTTTAAAAAAGCCATCATTGAATGATGTTACTCGTCTTAGTGAATCTGAATTCATCAGATCTATTTCTGGGATCAGATTTAGATTGTGCAAGGTTAAAAGAAAAAATGCTAACATCTCTACTGAAATATCACTTCATGTGATTCAAAATACTACTTGAGACATGCTTATTTCAAATTGTCTAAGATGTTTTCTTCTTCAATGTGAAAAAGATATTGAGTTACATAATAAATTCAGAGTTATATAATAAATGCATATATTTTTATTCATTTCTTATGTTTCTATACTGTCAAAAGTTAAAAAAAATAAAAATGAGAAAGTTTTAAATATTTTTTCCTTTGGCAGATTTGGGACTATAAAGCTACACTTATGAAATTTTTATTCCTTTTCCTTAAGCACAGAATCTTAACTTTGCTAAAGAGAGACATTTCTTGGTTTGAATTTATTCCCCGTAATCTGGAGGTCGAGTGGCAGAAATATTCAACTTCTATCAGATTTTTAATATCAAAAATTTCCATGGAGAGGGCTTCATAAACAACTGAATTAGAAAACTCAGAGTTAAAATCCAAATGTCAATTTTTGGATTCAAGAACTCAGTCAACTTATGCATCCTCCTGAACATCAATTTCATTGTCTAAAAAATATGAGCAGTGATATATAAAGGATAAGTTCCTAACTCAGACTAAAATGTGGCAGAAAGAAATTCAGTAAATGTTAGTTACTATTGTTTTTGTTTGTATCTATATAAATGTTTGTTATATTAAGATACTAAGTTAATACTTTGTCTTCTCTGTGTGATAAGCAAAAGTAAATTTCAAAAATAACATTATATATTTTGATCTACCATATATTGCCTTTTACTATGTTACTTTGCATGATTTTCTAAAATCTCAGTTTCAACAACTAAGAGAATGTTAACCGGGACTATGTGGAGTTGCAAAATGAGCCAGCGTAACATTAATTGTTTAGGTAGACTCCTTAGAAATCTTACTGGTTACCAAGTCCTACCTACTTTTTTTTTTTTTTTTGAGTTGGGTCTCACTCTGTCGCCCAAGCTGAAGTGCAGTGGCATGCTCACGGCCACCTCAGCTTTGACCTGCTGTGCTCAGACAATCCTTCCACCTCAGCCTTCCAAGTAGCTGGAACTACAGGCGCACGCCACCTCACCCAGCTAATTTTTTGTGTGTGATTTATTGTAGAGCCGAGGCCTCACCAAGTTGCCCAGGTTGTTCTCAACAAAACCCCAGGCTCAGGCAATCCTCTCGCCTTGACCTCCCAAAGTGCTGGGATTACATTTTATTTTGAAGGGATAATGCCCTGCTCATCATTCATGGGTAGTCTAAGCATCCAAAAGGTACCCTTCAAATTGTTGTCTTCTGTTAGTTCATATTCCTCTTAACTCAGAACATCACAGTGGCTGATTTAATCAAGGACTATCTTACTTCTCACTGAATTTCCTGGGCTCCTATAACCACCCCCTTTATCTTTTTTATATTTTTAAAATAATTGATGATAGATATATTTTGTAGCTAGCAAGAGGTGAGCATTATTCTCCCTCAAGAATTAAAAAACAACAACAACTATGTCTCTAAAGGAAATTCTTTAGTTCTAACTTCTAAAATCTGAAATCTACTCAGAGGCATTATTTCTTCATAAATATTTGCCTAAAAATTTATTTTCTATTCTTTATTATTACCAAATGTTGTGAAAATTCTACTTCAAAATCATCTTAAGTTATTTTCTCAGTTTCTGCATGTATTAGATTAAACGTGTTGGTCAAGCAATTTAAAAATATTAGTTATGAGATCTAATTTTTTTCATTTAAAACAGTATCATTCTATTGAGTTTTAGATGCTTCAAAAGTCTAAGGTCATCAATATGAAACATATTGTTTTCCAAAGTTGTTATTTTGAATAACTTAAATCTAGACTTTAACTTAATCTCAATTTCTTTCTCATCTTTCTTAACCTCATTCCCCTACTTCAACCTTTCTGTGATGAAATTTTTTTTTGGCAAGATAAAATCTACACCCATAAAAATGTGGAGATCATACTATACAGATAGATGAATTTTTGCAGAGTGCACATGACTAACTCTTCAGAAGCCCCTCCTGTGTCAATTCAGATATTAGTTCTGTTCGCCTAACCACTCATATGACTTTGACACAGTTCATCTATTTTTGAAGTTTGTATAAGTGTAATAATACAGTATGCTTTATTTGTATCTAATCTTTTTTGCTCATAATCTGCTTGGGAGATTCATCTTTGCTGGTGTGTTATGTAGTAGTGTGTTTCTCTCATAGACTTTTGCATTGGTTCCACTTTTTGACTGTTATGGATCATTTGTTCCATTCATAAATGTACATATTTCTGATGGGCAAATAATTATAAATTGAATTCATGTTAAAAACGGGTGTGCATATATTTTAATGAAATACTATTGACAAACATTTCTGAAGGGATTTTTCCAATTCCTAATCTTTCCAGAAATGTCTCAGAGTTTGAGTTGTTCCTTATCCCTGCCAATACGTGTTATTACTAATCTATTTATTTGCATTTTTATTTTAGTCATTCTGGTGAACAAGGTATACTAGTTTTAACATCAAAATTGGACTTCTTACAATAGGTTAATAAAATATTTGTAAACTGCAAAGCCATTAGGTAGTATATTAGTATAGTAGAGGTATTACAAACTTCAATAACTATGGAATTTGAGGAAGTAATGTAAGTAAATAGAGTTTATTAGATGCCAAATAATAGTGAATGACAGACTCCATGGTGACTATGGGTGTGGATGAAGAACAGTGTGGTTAGGGATACTGCCTTAACCCGGAGCAAATGTGCTTGTTGCAAGGAGTATCCAACCAACTAGATTCTCAGATGTAAAGACATGTCAAAATATGCACTTTGGAAGGTGGAGGTGAGAGGACTGCCTGAGCTCAAGGGTTAAAAGATCAGCCTGGGAAATTTGAAAAGACCTCTTCTCTACAATTATAGATAGATAGATAGATAGATAGATAGATAGATAGATAGATAGATAGATAGATAGATAGATAGATAGATAGATAGATAGATAGATAGATAAACTGGGTTTGGTAGCACATTTCTGCAGTTCCAGCTACTTGGAAGACTGGTGGAAGGATTGCCTGAGAGCAGAATGGTGAGGTTGCAGTAGCCTTGAGCATGTGACTGCACTCTAGCTTGCGTGACAGAGTGAGACTATGACTCAAAACAACAACAGCAACATCATCAACAACAACAACATGTAAAATTATGATTCTGTATTGCCATCATTTTACTTTTCAAGAGAAACCAAAATCCATACTTTGGGTGGTGTTTCTGATTAAAATTGTTGACAACTAATTTAATTTTAAAAAACAATATTGCCCAAACCTAGCACAACAGGGGCCATTGTCCATATCTATGATGTGGGCTGTAAATTTTCTCATTTTTTAAGTGATGCATTTATGCCCTCAGAAGAGGACATTTTTTTCCTCCAGACTCATTACTATACAGGGATTGGCAAAAGTAATTCTTATAAATAACAGATGATCTTAGAAATAAATACTAATTCATTTTTCTGTGGGAACATATGCTTTTTTCTTGCTTCAGTGCAAAATTAGTTTGGTTATCCTTTTGATATTTAATCTGCTTAACATGTTAAAATAAAATTTAAAAGAGGAATGTAAGGACATTGCATTTAATAGTTATTGAAAACTCTTTTAACATGTACGTTTCAGGGAAACCTCTTTTTGTAAGAGTTGAGCTAAACAAAAATCGATATTTTTTTAGTTTAGAACTGGAAACTTGAAAGGGCCTCTAACAGACGTCCTTTTGGTTTTTTCTCTCTGAAAAGCCTTACATTTAGAATTAACAATATGTTTTGAAATGTACTCATATTTGGGAAATATCACACATTAATGTAAATTCTTATATATGTATAAAATTTTTGTCAGATGATTTTATTGTAACAGTTTTAATGAATGGAAAAACACTATGTACAAGACAACTGTCAGTGAGAAGATGGAAATATGCTGAAGATAATGTTATAATTTTTCTCAAAGATAAAGTCATTTACTAATGAATATAAGTAAAATAGATTAAAGTATTAACTGTCTATTGATAATTTTAAAAGATATCCAGAAACAACTGAAAATGTTCACCTGCAATTTAATAGATTTACCATTAGGAAAAAATTACTTTTCCCCCCTCAGACCTGAAAACATGAACTTGTTTTGTATAAATATTTACAGCCACTTGTAATTTGTAATTTTAAGTACTCTAGCTAACACTTTTAATTAAAGTTATTTTCTCAAGAGTATTTCAAATTCTAGGTGTCAAAATCTGATTTTGAGTTGAAGTGTGTTAAGAATTTGTTTTCAAATGCAGTTTCTTTTTTTGAATAATAGGAATTATCCATGGAATCTGGAATTGATCCTGGCCAGGAATATGGACAAGATTATTACAGTTATGAGCATGGGTACATCTTCAGATTTTTTATTCAGAATCTTATTGTAATATTTTATTAATAATAGGGAGTTATTGAATTATCATTACTAAACATTTGTTTTTAAATGTCATTTCATTAGTTTAATATCTGAAAATGAGTGATACATCTAGCATTAATTTTTATCAAGTTTTAATACTTTTTTCTATATTGAGTTCTGTATTGATGTTTTATATTGACATTGATTGCAATTCTAGAAATGTGGTAAAATTATTCAAGACCATTTAAATAAGAAATATAAGTCAAACATATTTGCTCAATTTCTGAATTCACCATTTCTTTCATATGAGATGTTTAACATTTTATCCAATCAGTCAGCCTAAAGTTTTGCATAAGTGCAGTTAAGAAACAGAAAATATTCTTCAGAAAGCAGAAACAAGCATTTCAAAAGCCATTTATACAAACACAAATTAACCACTTTCAAAATATACAAAAGAAAAATGTAGTGACCGTCACAGACCACGTTTGAAGCAAAATTTTAATGTAGAGACATAGACTTTATGTTCTAAATGAGCTGTTTACTTAAAAAAAAAAACTATTTTGTGTCCTAGCTTCTTCAGCTGATAGAGAAGCAATATGCCATTTTCTTCATTCTATCTTTTCCCCAAAACTTATATCTGAAATAACTCAACTCTCTTTATTGTTATTCCAGGATACCATTATGGCAAAAATCATTGGTCATCAGGTAGTAGTACTTACTCTTTAGTTTTGTAATTAATTTACAAAGAGTCTAGTAGGTGCCGTACAAATTTCTGTTGACTGAATGGTGGAGAAAAAGAAGAAAAAGGAGGTCATTCATGGTTGATTCTGTACAGATCACATGACAAGATGTTTAAAGTTGTAAGTTTATATTACAGGTATGAAATGCCTCAATATGGAAGTCGCCGTCGATTGTTACCACCAGCTGGACAGGAGGAATATGGTGAAGTGGTTGGTGAAGCTGAGGAAGAATATGAGGAGGAAGAGGTAATTACTATAATTTTATTATGTGAGGTAATATTCCAAGAACAGTGTTTATTAACCCTATATGCCTAGCAGGTTATAGAACACTTCAACTTTCAGAAAGTCTATTCATTTAGTACTTGTTTTCTATAGACTTTTAGTAACACAGACCATCTTTTTGCCTTGACTGTGGAGGAAAATTAACTTTAAGTAGTTTCGTTTATTTCCTTCCATAAAATTTTGAACATTTGGAAAAAAACTACAGTAAAATTTATGTTTTCTAAAATTCTCATGTTGCTCTGTAAAGATAATATTATAATCAAATACATTTTTTAAATTCTGCAAAACAATGGTTACTTTTTTGATGATACATTATTAAGCAGAACTAAAAATCATGAAACATACAGCCTCCATTATTCAATTATTAGAGAAAAATGAAATATTTTTACTAAGGTTTTGAAGACATTGTGCAATTTATGTTTAAATTAGTATGAGTCAGCTAGGCACAGTGGTTCATGCCTGTAATCCCAACACTTTGGTAGGCCAAGGAGAGAGGATTGCTTGAGCCCAGGAGTTCAAGACCAGCCTGGACAACATAGCGAGACCTCATCTTTAAAAACCAAAAGAAAAAAAAAAAACCTTAAACAAACAAATAAATTAGCATGAGTTATTTCTGTCAAACTCTTGTACTTTGCCTGCAATATTTATTTGGCAAATATATTCAACCACAACAATAACAAGTGAATGTCACTGTAGCTTTAAACTGTGCAAAATTTAATAAAACAGTCAAATTTTGTATAAAATATGATAAACTATCATATTTCCTAGATCATTTACAATTCTTCGACTATAGTTAAAGGAAATACATAATACTATTAAGAAAAGTCAAGGTATAGGAGAGGGAAGAGGCAATAATTATTATTTTTTTCTTTGATTTAAAATGCAAAATAAACTTTGAATAACAAAAGAATGGAGATTATTAGATATTGGTATAATAAAGTTTAAGTAAAAATAAAATAATTTACTTTCTCTTAAGTACCTTCTGTCTATATACAGTAGATACTTTTTTAATTGTTTTCTTAAACCAGTTATGTAACTTGAAGCTATCACCCTGCAGATTCACTCCTACTTAACTTATGTGGGACAAGGTCATATCATAACTATCCCAAAGCTGATACTTCAATTACATTTTTTACAATTTTCAGGAAAAGCCAAAGAAAATTAAAAAACCAAAAGTTGAAATTAGAGAGCCTAGTGAGGAGGAAGAAGTAGTCGTAACTATTGAAAAACCACCGGCAGCTGAGCCTACATACACAACATGGAAGAGAGCCAGGATATTTCCTATGATTTTTAAGAAAGTTAAAGGATTAGCTGAGAAAAGAGGTGTCACTGACCTTGAGGGTGAAGAGTGGCAGAGACGTCTTGAGGAAGAAGATAAAGATTATTTGAAACTAACTCTGGACCAGGATGAAGCTACAGAAAGTACTGTAGAATCAGAGGAGGAATCCTCAAGTGACTACACTGAATACAGCGAAGAAGAATCTGAGTTCAGTGAGTCTGAGACTACAGAAGAGGAATCGGAGTCAGAGACTCCCTCCGAGGAGGAGGAGGAAAGTTCTACTCCTGAATCTGAAGAATCTGAATCCACAGAGTCAGAAGGAGAAAAAGCAAGGAAAAATATTGTACTTGCAAGAAGAAGGCCCGTTGTTGAGGAGGTCAAGGAAGTCAAAGGCAGAAAAGAGGAGCCACCTGAAGAACAAGAAGAACCTAAGGTGGAAGAAGAAGAACACCCAGAAGAAGAAGAAAGTGAACTGACTCCTATGGAAGAATCTATAGACCTTGAAGGTCAAGATATTCCTGAGGTGGGCAGTGCAGAATCAGTTCCAGTGGAAGAAGGTGTGGAAAGTGAGGAGGAATCAGAATCAGGAAGTAGTAGCAGTAGTAGCGAAAGTCAGTCTGGAGGTCCATGGGGCTTTCACGTGCCAGAGTATGGCAGAAGCAAGAATGCAAATCAAAAGAAGTCTCCAGGAGTAAACTCTGAAGGTTACAACACAGCACTTTAAAAAAAGATTACAGTAGGTGGGAGTTTTGTAGTGGAGTGCTTTTGTGTGCAGTGCCTTCTGTGTGTTCTCTGAAATGACACTTGAAGAGGAGGAAATTGATCATGATTTTGACATGACTTAAGATGAGAAGCTTGCCAGAAAAGTGAATATATATGCTATCCAATTAGATTTAAATATTAGAATATATTAGAGTAAAACTGACTAATCCTGTCTCTGATTAGTAAATTGAAACACATCAATATTTACTATTCACTGTTAGGATTTTTGTTAATGCAATGTGGCATTATGTGTTATCAGGGATACTGTCTATTGGGATGGATGGTATATATACATATATATGTGTATATATGTGTATATATATATGTGTATATATATACACACACACACATATACATGTAATCTTTCAAAATAAATATTAGGATAAGCTGCAACAAATTAAATCTCTAACAATCCACTTTTGCATATATGTACATTTCAACTGGCAAAGGTATTATGAAAAATATCATGAACATGTTCAAATAAGCTTTTATCTGCCAACTTTAAATATTAGTAGTTTAGTGAAATAACAATTTAAAATTTAAAAATTATTAGACTTTCTGTTGTGATTATGAACTAAAGTGAATATTAAAAAAATGAATTGTAACAGTTATAAAATATTTTTCTGGGTAAGTAAACACAATGATTTTGAACTATAGATCTAGAAATCAGAATTATAGCTTACTCAGTGCAAAGTGTTGATAGTTCACGTATCCCATAACTACCATACTATTTTGAGAAAAATATAGTATTATTTAACCTTTGCTTTATGCCATTTCTAATGTTGACTGGTAAAAGAAAAATGAATTGTGAAAATGTCCATTGTGTTTCAATTACTTACACAAGTTTAGAATAATTAGCTTTCAGTTTTGTGTATTAATAAGTTATACAAGTTGGAAAGATATTTTCTTTTAACTTGACATATATCTATACAGCAAAATCCCAAAAAGCAGGATATTTCAAGTGAATAAAAGTTTTGGCAGTGAATGGACACAGAATTAAAAATTAGAGTCATGTTGGTTTATAAATACCTTTAAAATATTGGGAATAGAAGCATTAGTATGAACAGAATATACTAATGCTCTTCATTCCTTTAAATTTAACTTTTCTGAATAGTATAGCAGCTGTCAAACAATGAACTAGATCCTTAGTTAAATATAAATAATACAATGTATTTCCCCCTGTGGGAAGCAGTAACTTGCTTTAAAAGAATATACGAATTTTCTGAAATGTTTACTCCCTGACTCAGTAACACTTCTCTCAAACATTATTAGGCTCTAAAGCAGGAGTCCTCAACCCCAGGGCCACGGTCTGTGGTACAAACTGAGTGGTACAGCAGGAGATGAGTGGCAAGCAAGTGAATCTTCATCTGTATTTACAGCTGCTCCCCATCCCTCACTTTATGGCCTGAGCTCTGTCTCCTGTCAGATCAGCAGAGCAGAGACTCTATTGTGAACTGGGCATTCAGGGATGTAGGTTGCACACTCCTTATGAGAATCTAACGCCTGATGATCTGTGGTGGAGCTGAGGCAGTGATGCTGGCACTGGGGAGCAGCTACAAATACAGATTAACATTAGCAGTGAGGTTTGACTGCACAGAGACCATAATAAATTAATTACCTGCATACTCATATCAAAATCCTAGCAGCAAGTGGCAAGTGAGTTGACATACTTCAATTGTATAGCTGCATCTGGTAACAGGCTTTAAGTCAGAATCCAATGCTTATTTTGTCCACGCATTGCCCACCCATTATTTTCTTTACCACTTCTACCCACACCTCTTTTTTAAAGGTGAGTTGTATAATTATTTCATTATATATTACAGTGTAATAAAAATAGAAATAAAGTGCACAATAAATGTTATGCACTTGAGTAATCTCAAAACCATCTCCCCTACCCCACCTCCAGACCTCACCCATAGAATAATTTTCTTCTACAAAACTGGTACCTGGTGCCAAAGATGTTGGGGACTGCTGCTCTAAAGACAATAAAGAATTGGTTAGAATAAACTGATGTTACTAAAGAGTTGCATCCTTTCTATCTCTCTTGAGTGATTTACCTTTGATAGCTTTCTAAGTGTCATTGTTTTAGATTTCGCAGACATTGTAATCTTTGCCCTTTTCATTACTTTGATAATGACTTACATATTGTTGTTTATTTGTCAGTGGGCAAGAAAAAGAATGATCAAGTTAGTTGTTGATCGAGAGTATGAAACTAACTCGACGGGGGAAGACAGCGCTCCTGAATGTCAGAGAAACCGTCTTCTCAACCCTAATATCCACAGTAATATCAATGGCAATATATATATTGCACAGAATGGTTCTGTGGTGAGAACCCGCCGTGCCTGCCTCACCGATAACTTAAAAGTCCCTTCTCCTGTCCGACTGGGGAGGCATTTTAAGAAACTAGACAAGTTGGCAGTGACACATGAAGAGAATGTGCCCCTGAACACGTTATCCAAGGGGCCATTTTCTACTGAGAAAATGAATGCAAGACCAACTCTGGTGACATTTGCCCCTTGCCCTGTGGGGTCTGATAGTACAGCAGTGAAGCCACTGGGGAGCAGGCTGAAAAGCACAGTTGAACAGGAGTCCATGATTGACAATAAGAACATAAAAGAGGCTTTGGAATTTCATAGTGACTACACACAATCGGATGATGAAGAGCTATGGATGGGCCCCTGGAACAACCTGCATATACCAATGACAAAACTGTGACTGACTTTTTTACAAAGTTATTTTAATTTTTACTTCAGTTTTTAATAAACTGTGCTTTTTATTGTCACTGAAAAAAACAGTTCTGGAATTTATATCATGCACACAAGCTGAAACTTTGAACAATATGCTTTAAAATTTAAAAAGAGACAGATTTGCACTCACATTTGTATCAATTGCTTTCTCAGAAAGTCTTTTTAGACAGACTCTCAATTTACTAAATAACATATCATTTAAATATTTAGCTGTTTTGTTGGGTATGGGTTTTTTTCATTTTAATAAACAAAAAATAATTAACTAAGTAATAATTTATATTTTGCTTATTAACATAAATTACACTTCATGTCTGACTTCACAGAGCTTTTTTGGTACATGTAATTTTACTTTCCATAGGCAAATGAAGAAAAAACTAGAGAATTTTTACAGGTAATGAGTTTCTACTGTCAATACTGTCCTGATTTTTTAAATGAAAGGTGGAATTACAAAGTAATAGTAAATGTGGGAATCATCTGTAAATTATTTTAAAACATGAACTTATTTTTCTTATTGTTCAATATAAAGGTTTTTCAGATTTTTACATATATGCATATTAGTTGACCTTTTAAGGAACACTTGAAATCATATATCTTTTAATCAATATTTTTTACAGTCTTCCCTGGTGCTTTCCCACCCCCCCCAACATTCTATCCATATTATATATAGTAGATTATTTAATTTAGTCATTTGAAGTAATTTTTTTGAAGCAACACAGAATTCGAGCCCTTAACAAAAGCTTACAGAGTAGAAAAGGGTCAAATATGCAATAATATATCTTGAACCACAGTTTCAGTACTGAAGACATGTTATGGTCAGGGAAGTCTCACATTAATGCCACTGGACATGAATAGTTTATAAACTCATCATAAAATAATTTTGCAGGGTCAAGAATTTATATAATATGTGAATGCCTATGAAGGCTGAAAAACCATAACTTTAAATGTATTGCTGTATTTAACTCCTTCCAGCTTCAGTTTAATTATAGAATATTTTAATGCACATATTTATATGCCTAATGTCCAGAGCCAGAAAGTGATTGCTTGGGCATTTTTTTAAATAAAAAAGTTTTGATTTTCTACCATTGAACAAAGCACAGTGTTTCAGCACTAATAGAAATGAAACAATATCTCTTAAAAGAAAACTTGCCTTGTGTGTTACATACTTTCCAGATGTAAAAAGAATGAAAAAATATAGAATTTTTTTGGCATTAAAAGAATTCAGAATTCTACTGAATATGACTCAGTATGGTATAGATATAATTCACTTCAAATTTTGCACAGTATTGACAAAGTTCAGATTTTAATGAAATCCTCTCATGCATGTTTATTATATGGTTGAAGGATTAAATAACACACTATTATTTATTCCCCTCTCCCATGTTTCTCATTTTAAAAATAGTTTATTGTAATGCTGTTTCCTCATTTCCAAAGTGAATGAATGATATTGACACAAAATTGCTAACTTGTATGAGGAGTATTTTTTTTTCAGATTTCCAAAATCATTTGAGATCAAATACAGTAACATCTCATTTATCTGGTTTTATTGGAAATTAATGCATTTTATTTTCTTGTAAAAAAATTTAAAAAACAAAAGCTGTCAGCATTAACTAGGAGCTTGTTAGAATCATAGAACCATGCCCACATCCCCAGGCCTATTAAACAAGAATCAACACTTTTCATATGATTCTAAGGTGGTTAATATGTATATTTAATTTTGAAGAGCAATGATCTATACTATTGAACTCCAGGGTTTACTCCTTCAAGCACCAACATAATTGTGTTTAGTATAAAATATTTTGTGTAGAAATTAGATTTGCCAATTTTTTTTGCTATTAGCTCAATTAGAGATCATTGAATATAATTTAATATTTTCTTGATATCCCAAGACCTTGTTCTCTCAAGCAGCATTGCATGATATTCTCTCTATATACAGCTTTAGGTTCTTATTCTTCCTCCAAATTTTGGCTATGCTATTTAAACAATTTTGTTGTTATGCCTTTTTCAAAATTGTTATTTCACTTTAGAGCTTCTAATATCATGGTGGGAAAGTGTGTTTTTTGTTTGTTTTGCCTGTAAAAATCATGAAGCCTGAGATGAGAATCAGAACGTGGATTCAAGCAAAAATATGTGCTTCTCAGAAGCTTTCTTTGGACACTGCTAGGATCTGACCAGTGTTTTGAAAATCTGATGCTGACAGAAGACTGATTGCCTGATATATGAGAAATCACTGTATTTTAAAGTATAATTTTATTTTTGCCAAAAAAAGTGCAAAATTTTACTTGCTACCAAAAAACATGCAAAATTTTACTAGCAAAACATTGCAGATACATTTCAGCAATTTCAAGTTGGTCATTTCCATGAAAAAACCCCTGAGATTAATCTATCTTTTAGTGACTGGAGATAGTAAAAAGATAAGAAGTATTTACACAGAGGAAACAAATCAAATGTTTGATCAGTTTATTTTGAGAAAAGTATACAGAGAAGCATAAACATTACTAACTAAATAAATCTGGGCTAATTAAATAGTTATTTTGATTGAACTTTCACTATTCTATAAATTTCTGACTAAGGATTAAAACTGTGGAATCCAGGGGAAATACCCAAGTTTGTTTAATCTTAAGAGTACTTCATATAAATGCTGTTTCTATGTAAATGTTTATAAAGAAATTGGTGGTTATTTTCCTAGAAAGGAGTAGGCTTTTTTTTCTTGTTGTTCTTAATCAGCACCAGCTTTCAACCAGGTAGGAGAAACAGCAGGTCTTGACTGATCAAGATGAGCACAGAATGTTATAACTACAATATAGATAAACCAGTTGATTTCAGAAGGTCTCGTGGGCATTAAGGGAATGGACAGGAAGAATCAGGAGAAAATAGTCAAGATGATAGAGGGCATTTGTGAATCAATGACCTTCAAATCACAGATTCTAATCTCTCTCTCTAGAGTTGTTTTTATATTAATTACAGTCTTTGAGAGATGTCATAGAATTTCAACTATAGGTTGGCCAAAAGTATCTTTTTAAAATACAGGAAAAAAAAGTTTACCTTGAATTTTGTATGTGATATGTCATTCATGTTATGAGACCACATTGTTAACAGGAGTGTTAAAACATGTTATTTACTCTAAGTGGTCCTTCCAAGTGGGATACTGCAGCTACTATTAAAACATTGCTTAATAACATTTGCATACTATAGAGCCAGAAATAATTAAATATTGATTACTGGGGGAAGACAGTTTCTTTTATTTCATGAGCCTTGCTTTTTCTCTTCCTCTGCTTCACTTCTGCACTTTATACCATAAGTGGGATTTATATACCACTTCAATTAATTAGAAAAGTAGGCAGAAAGTGTTAATAATCTATTCTCAGGGCAGATGCCTATTGGTGCCTGCAAATAACATAGCGATAAGGCTGAGGGATTGGTTCAAAATAATATTGAAGACTTGTACTTTTTATTGATATGTTCTCTCTATTCTCCAAAGATATGTAAATTCCTTTGCTCTAATTATCTTACTTGTTTTCACATTAGTTGACCATGATCTTTACAATAAAAGTCTTTACTCTTAGATTGGTATTTTTCATTTCAATCTACTTTAAATTTAGGGTAAATTAAGCTCATGAATGGAAGATTTGAACACTGTCTACGGTTTGAAAAATTATCAACACATTTACTGCTCTCCCAATTTCTTTATCCAGATGCCTGTTCTTCCTTAACAAATATTATGTTATTGTATGAAGAATCTGAGTCAGAAATTTTAAGTTTAAATGCATTGTTATTCCCTACACAATGTTTCAAAAATAAATTTCCATTTGAAAAAAAAGATTTCTCTTTATTTTTTCAGGTGGGGATAAAAATCAGTAACAAATTTTCCATTTACATGTTTAGTATTTCAGCTTGGTAGTAAAAAAGAAGCCCTCTCTGCAAACTTTTATCTTTGAAAAATGTAAAGAAAAGTGTATTTCAAAACTTCTATTCATTCTTTTTTTCATTTCAGTCATGTATTCATGCCACCAAGTTATAAGAAAGATGATAAATATGTTTCCTAACATGTCACTTATTCATTTATTTTAAAACATTTTTGTAAACACATAGAAACTAACGTTTTCACATATAATCAGTGAGTTTTGTTCACAGACTTAAATGTTAAATGACACCATAAATGTGGCAAGAAGTGTTGTCAACATGAAATTATGCTACATACCTTATGATTGAGTCTGATGTTTCCAAGATTCGTTATCTATCATCTACCTATCTATATCTATTTACCTATATCTATCTATCTATCTATCTATCTATCTATCTATCTATCTATCTATCTATCTATCTATCTTTGATCTATTATTTCTCTGTTCTCATTCAGCTTGCCTAAATTTCTAAGCAAATGATGATATAATAATTTCAATTGTCTTATATCTCAAATAATCAGGATTAGGAATCATAAATTTTGCAAAACAATTCTCTTGAACAAAGAGAGAATTCTTAGCCCTTTGCCTTTCTCTACCTATTATAAAGCAGAATTTTATATAGCCATGTATTTCCAGTGCTCTGCATGCCTCCTTGCCATAAACAACAGCTGTTGAGAAAAATATTGCATTAAACAGAATGAGTTAATTCTGGCCCTGTCACAGTGTAACCTTGAGTGCATCATTTTACAATTTGTCCCATTGGGCAAGAAGCATTGACAACATGAAGTTATGTCATATATCTCATTGGGATAAATAGTAAAATGACAATAAGAGTATCCACCTCAATTAGGAAATAAAATCAGATATTTCATCTGAACATATTTTGCCCTTATAGTAGTACAGATAGAGGATAAAAGTACATGTAGAGAATAAAAGATACAAAGCTGCCTCTGTGTTGTTCACAGATTTGGCCAGATTCTAATATTTTACTGGCTAAATGCCAGTGTAAATTTTATTGACTTACTTTCCAATATTTTAAACTATTAAAAAATGATTTCTTTCCATGGTTATAATAAAGGTAAATGTTTTAAAAGAGAAATAAATCTGTAGGGTTTTTTGTATTCTTAATGAGTTGCATAATTTAAAGTGCAAAAAAGAAAGCGCTATTATAACGAGTGTCACATGAAGCCAGGGCTACAAGGAGTACCATTCAGTGGTTTTATATTTGTGAACACAGGGAAATACTTAGAAATCTGTCCTAAAATACCTACTCCAGACACACCTTTAACATAGATTAAATGCTGAATTAACACTACCTCTTTGACATTTGCAGTGAAAGTAACTAAGATTTTATCAAAATCTAGCCTATGATTAGCTGTTCTTACTCTGTAATTCTATCAGGATTTTTCATAAATAAATACATTAAAAAATGGTTTGAAAATGTCAATATCTGTGACTTTGTGTATCCATATGCTCTTAGTTTCTACTCCCCATCAATTTTCCTTACCTTACCATCGTCTGTAAAAGATGCTGAGTTCTCTAACCTTATAAAAATATCAGTTACAGTTCAATGAGGAGAAAAGGGGCATTTTAGGTAGCTTAAATATGTATAAATGATATGCCAGTATCTACTTATATTTAAATTGCTTTAGTTACATAAATATACTTAAATTTATATAAATAAGACAGAATGTCAGAATTGAAATATTACTTTTATAGACTCTTACATGTTATATTTTATTTACACTATTGAATGAATCAAATTATATGCTACATAATTTTATTTCAAAGACATAGGCATTTATTCATATAATATTAAAACACTTTCTTAGTTTTCTTTCTTGAGGGGGAAAGAGGGAACCTAAAGGAGTTTGTGTGTGTGTGTGTGTGTGTGTGTGTATTTGATGTAACAAAATTTATGCCTTTTAAAAGTAAAAGTAAAGAATGCATACTTTATGGCTTTTTAATTAGCCATTAAAGACTTGTTTACACTAATATGTACTGTTGATTTATTATATTTAAACATAACTTGAATGGTGAGTAACAAATATACCTTAGAAATAAATATCTACATTTTATTCTTAGGATAATATCATGTTCTTGCTACTGGAAGAAAAGTTTCCTAATGAACTATTGATCTTGACATCAGAATTGAAATAATTTGGGTCCTAAGCTACCAGCATGTCATTATTCTGTCATTTTCCAATGTTTGTATCTACAGGGGAACTTGGAAGATAAATTTTGGCTCTCATAATTCCTTTGTTACTATATTACATTGGTTACATCCCAAGGTCTCTGATTCAGTTTTTCAAGCTACAAAATTAGTTTGGATGTAAGTGTCCTAAGGCCTTTTGGAGTAAAAGTTCAAATAATGGGTACAGTATCCCCTCAAAACAAGCAAGATTTTTTAAATACAAAACCAACTGCGGGGCCCATCTCAACACGTTATTTAATTATACCCCATTTCAAGACAATTTTGTGGGTAAGGATAGCTTTTTCGTTTTCTTTGTTTATGAGAAAAAAGCTTAAAGACTTCAAAAGATTAAATTACTGATAATTTTTCTTAGGGTTCTTATACATGTTCAAAGTTTCTAATTCCATTTGATATCACAACACAATCTATTTTTTCCTGCTTTTATTCACTAAATATTTTTTCCCTTCTTCTGAGAAACACATGTCTCAGAGAATAGACTCAAATATACATTTGACATGGGCCAGTGAGCTTTCCAGTGATTCAAATACACAATTTGCATTCTGACAACCTCCAATATGATAAATTTTTCACAGTGGATACTTTATTGATTCGTTTATTGATATTTAGGATATAGGCTCTAACTGAAACAAGAAGAACCTTCATGAAGTTCATACAATATAGAAACAATATTAAATATTTTCAAGAAAAAAAGACAACAAGATATATTTCACCAGTGCAAGATGGGATCTCCCTCTGATGTGTATCACGCTTGTAAGTTATCAAATCAGGTGATACATACACGAAGAATGCTCTTCATAAACTGTTAAACAGTATATTAAATAAAGATAAATACAAATACATTTTTTTTCTAGGTGTTGTTAACATTGACTGTGATAATTAAAAAATGTTAACTTTAATCTCTCTCCAGAAATCATCTGTCATATAATTCTCAACAAACAGAGTGATGATATATTCCAATAGACCTGGGTTAGTCCAAGTTTATGCCAATTACTATTCATAACTATTAACACTCATAAATTTAACTTTCAAATATATACATTCGAAGGTAGATAAATTATGTATTCACTCAACCAATTGACAGTTTCTCTTAAAGTTGCACAGAAACTTCAAATTCAGTGAAGTTTAAACAAAAATATTTTATCTCCTTGTCCTCAAATTCTATCAAGTATGTTGTTTCTCACCTGTATTCTCATCCCTCTAATGGTTCTATACTCCTTTAAGGCATCCACACTTTTGTCATTCTGCTTTCTCTATTTTATTTCCCTCCCCATGCCAATAACAGGCATCTTGCTCTGTTTATCTTTACTTAATTTGCCCTTTAGGAGAGTAATTTTTCTGTATTTCCACAGCTATATCTCTGACCTGAGACTTCAACATATATGGATAAAGTTATTCCAATGAATTTCTAATGGAAATTATTTGTTTTATCCTTTTTCTCTTTTAAAAGTTTTAGTACTGTCAGAGTGATCTTAATGGAATACAAATAACTTTTAATGTTTTTTCTGTATTTTCATATTGCTTAAAGAATGCAATTTAATATCATGGTATTCAACAACTTCTAGAATATAACTTAATCTATCTTTCTAGATATTTCTATCATCTTGATATACAGATAGGTTTCCTCCAAAAAAGACAAGAAACCAATTTTTGGGGAGACCACGAGATAAAAACATTTGAAAGATTTTTGTTAGGTCTTTAGAGGGACAATAATAACTAAAATTGATTAGAAAAGTCTTTACATTAGAAACTTCTAGTCTCAGGTCTCATTAAGAACTGAAGTTTCTCATGCCGAGAGTGCTGCAAAGAAGCAGCAAAATTTCATTTAAGTCAAACATCCCTGTAGGCTAGGTTCATGGATATCTCAGTGGTATTAAATTGATAATGCAATGATCAAAGCATCTTGTACTTTCCTATTTGCATTTGGTAAAATTCAAAAATCTCCACTACTTCTGTATACTCAGACAACCACCAATGGCACAGAGGTGGCACTGAAGATTGCAAGGGAGATAGTATGTATGGAGTAGAGAAGGTTAAAATAGAGACCTCTGAGTCAGGGCATTTGAAAGAGGTAGCAGATATATCAGGGATAGGAGAAGGACAAACAAAATAAAAAGCCTTTCAAGCCCCCAGCCATCTGTCATAGTCTAATCTTTACTGCTCAATTTGCCCACCAACCCTTGTCCTCTAAGCTTTTCCTATATTTTCTTTGCTAAGCCAGAGGATCGCACAATATCTTGGAAGCTATTTTAATCCTCTGATTCAATTGGAAGTCTACATCCACAATAGAAAAAAGAAATAGTGCCTAAGTCCCACCGATGAGTGGATGAGGGCCTCTAGGTAAATTCACTATGTAATTGTGTGGAAACGTATAATTGGTATTAATACATCCTACGTGAGTCAGCTGTGAATACCCATAAGGAATCAGGAGATGCTTCTGTTCAGAGACCGTGCATGTGGAGAGATAATCCCTGTCTTCTTTAATAAAATCTAACAAAAAATAATAGAGAATTATCGAGGAAAAGAAAAAGAACAACTTTAAATGAAGTCTTGGTGGTTGCCTGAGTCTTTAGAGGCTATTTCTTTTTTTTTCTTTTTTTTTTCCGAGTAGGAGTCTCACTCTGTAGCCCAGGCTGGAGTGCAGTGGCCGCTCCCGGCCACCGCAGCCTCGACCTGCTGGGCTCCAGCGATCCTTCCACCTCAGCTTTTCAAGTAGCAGGAATTACAGGGGCGTGCTACCACGCCTGCTGACTTTTGATTTATTGTAGAGATGAGGTCTCGCCAAGTTGCCCAGGCGGGTCTCGAACCCGCAGGCTCAAGCAATCCACTCACCTCAGCCTCCCAAGGCACGGGATTACAGGCTGAGCCACCGAGCCTGGCTGAGGCTATTTCTTAGTACAGCTGCACCCCCTACCTGACGCAGATTCCAAGCATAATATTTCCTTTACATTTGTGGTAACTGAACATCTGACCAGAGATGCTTTGTCACTTTCTGTCCTAAATAGTCCCACTCAGACTTGATGACTAGCAAAGAAAGGCTCCTACAGGCCTTATTTAATCAAATTAAAAAGGCATATTCAACTGACATTGTCTAGTGACATCTTAGTTTAACACAAAAGGATGTCAACTACCTCCATGGAGGAAAACCTATCTCTCAAAATACCCCTGCCTAAAATGAAGCCCCTGGTTCAATGAGGCCATCAAGTCACAGAGATTCCCCTAAATGTGTGGATAGATGTGGTTCACTGACATTTGACTAAGCTGAAACCAGAGAGTGTCCACCGGGCTTCTGCAACTGTTTATATTCGGTGCCAGTTACACAGAACTGAAAATTAGTGTGGTCACTCAGTTCAGTGGACAGAACTCAAGGCTATTCCCATAGTTCTGGCCAACAATCCACTTCCCAAGACTTGCTATACTATTCTCCTGACACCTCAGCAGGTAAATTATAGGCTAGAAGATGAAAGACTCCCCTTTTTGAGGCCACAGATTTTTTAAACAACTGTAATGCTAATCAGATTGACTAACTAATGTAAGATACCCATAATACGATTCCATTTTCTGAAAAGCTTATTGTCATGATATAGAACTCATTGCTACATGTCAGACTTGACACCTGTTCAAACTTGCTCCATTTGTTTCTCCACAAAGGAGGTCACAGTACATGGGCATTGACCTTGTTCATTTCCCACAGATTATGCTTTTATTCCCTTCTTAGCTGTAGATGGGATCTGCCTATTATGGACATTTTTGAAGTTACGGTGCTACTGTGCCAGTCTGATCTGTCTATTCCAAACACAACTTTGTATCCTTTGAAACACATCTGTGCCATGTTTCTGGTTTTCTAGACCATTCACAGTCTGATAATGTTGTAACATTTTTTTATAAGGACTATCCAATGATGGCCCAACAGTAAAGGTGTTTTATGGGCAATCTGTGCTCCCTACCACTCACTGACATCTGGAATTTTTGAGCATTGGGATGACCTTGTAAGAAACCAACTCTATAGTATTTCTAACTCTTCCTCTTTCACCTTCTCCTGGTACACATAGCTTAGTAAGACAATGTGTTCACTAAATACAGTTGTCCTCCAAGAAAGGGTCATCTCTTCTTGACTGCTTTCTGAAAAACAATACAAGAGGTATAAAGGCTGCATAAATCTATTTTAAATTTTGAGATATCACCTTGATAATTCTTGGATTTGATATTTATTTCTTTGCCCTTTTAGCAAACTCAGGTCAACCTGGTTTTACACATTTTGGGTAAGAGCATGACCAAAAGAAACAGGGAGATTAAAATTTAATTCGGATTCAGCCATAGGTCCCTCTTCCTCCAGACTCTTTCAGATACACAGACTGGGTGAAAATAGAAGACAATTCAAGAAAAGGTAAAATCATTGGTACTAAATTGGAACATACAAATTGTGTGATGGTGTAGAGAGAGAAACAACTTTAGTACCTGGAGTAAAACCCTAGAAGTTAAAGAAGACTGAGAGGTATACCATTGCCTAAATCAAACTGCAACTGCATCTGGCAGTGTGACCTGCTTAGAGTTTGGAACCTGTTCAAATTACAAAAAATGGGGGAAAATATGCATGTGAACGGGGTTGGTCGTAAATTATTCAGTTATTCCTGAAACCATACATGACTATCAAGTCTGTAACTTCTCGGTGATACTGTCTACGTTTCTTCACCAAACCAATGTAGTGATAGTGATGGTTCAAATTATATTTTACAAAAATCTCAGAGTTACCTATGTCTATTCTGGTTATGTGTTTCTTTATGGGTGTTGGCCACAGACTCTTTCTCTTAATTGAGGTTCTTTTTTGGCCCATTTATTATCCCCTTAATTGTTATCAATGACACCAAAGATCAGCAAGTCAATATACATTTTTTTGTACAAGTCATGTTTGAAAATGCCCTGGACTTAGACTGTATCTTGGCTATCTCAATTGAGGCCTCCTATTTCCCTCTGGAACTTATTTGCAGTTCGGCAAGTCCAGGACCCTAGAAGGTCTAATTGTAGGCAAAACTGCAGATTGGCTTCATCAATTGGAATTGCTTAAAATTTAATTGATATAAGACTTAATTAAGTGCTATATGATTTAGTTGGACCTAGCTTCTAACAGAGTAATTAAAATGGCCAGTAGAGAGTCATATTCCTGTGACTTTTGAATTTAGCCAAGAATATATTAGGCATAGTAGATGGCTGAGAATGGAAATCAACCAAAGTTCCTGAGAATTCCTTAAAACTACTCACTATAAACCCAACTATAAGGTAAAGTTCATTAGAGTCTTGAATTTCTGAAATATCCCTGCCATTCTATACTCGAGTGCTTCCAGTGAGACACCACCCTGTGAAAAGGTTTGGTCAGCTCCCTAAAAAGCAGTTTGACAGCAAATTTCAGATGGCAGATTTCTAGCACATGTTGCCAATGTGACATCTCAGCATCTTCTTTGTCAATAAGGAACCAAGGTCATGCCTTTTCCAACATGTTCTGCATCTCAGGTCTCTGGAGGAAGGACTTCCTTGGGTGTATTTAACATATCTTCTATTGTATTATATATATCCTGGCTATTATATTCATTGGAATTCTCTTCACTTTTTAATAGCCAATCCCTTTTAACTCTGATCCCCATTATATTGAATAAAAAGATTAGCTTAGGTCGGGCACTGTGACTTAGCCTGTAATTCCAGCACTTTTAGAGGCCAAGGAGAGAGGATTACCTGAGTCCAGGATTTTGAGACCATCCTGGGCAACTTGGTAAGAACTCGTCTCTACAATAAATCACAAAAATTAGCTGGCATGGTGGTGCATCTGTAGTTCCAGCTACTTGGAAGGCTGAGATAGAAGGATCACCTAAGCCCTGCAGGTCAAGGTTTTGGTGGTCATGAGTGTGCCACTGCACTCCAGCCTGGACAACAAGAGTGAGACTCCAACTCAAAAAAAAAAAAAAAAAAAAGATCATCTTGGTATCAGTATGAGGCTGAACTGATCTAATATATTTGTCTTAAAACGTTATGCCACTCAAAAGCAAATGCGAGGTTTGCTAGCTAGGTTGTTTAAAAAAGTAATTCGTGATGGAATATTCCTGCCAAGTGGTTTTTCATCCAATTATTTGCTTATAGGGACTTAATAATTTTCTACTTAGGTGTGCAGTTGTTTCGTTTTTTAATTTGTTATTTCTATACTTCGTACCTTGCTTTTTAATTGCAAAAATAGTTGACATTTTTTGATAATCAGAAAAGAAAATCTTTTTTTTTTTTTTTTTTGAGTTGGAGTCTCATTCTGTCGCCCTGACTGGAGTGCAGTGGCCGCTTCCGGCCACCGCAGCCTCAACCTGGTGGACTCTGGTGATCCTTCCACCTCAGCCTTCCAAGTAGCTGGAATTACAGGCATGTGCTACCACGCCCAGCTGATTTTTTGATTTACTATAGAGATGAGGTCTTGCTGCCCAGGCGGGTCTCGAACCCGCGGGCTCAGGCAGTCCACTCACCTCAGCCTCCCAAAGGCATGGGAGTACACTCAAGAAAAGAAAATCTTAAACATTTTTTAAAATACCATTAAAAAAGAGTTGACCTAACAAATTGTACAGTACCTTAAAAATAAGACCTGAATGTTTTGGGAATATTTTATGTACCTTTAGTTTAGCTATCAGACATTTATTTCCAAAGTTATGTATAATTCATGCTAAATGTGGTGAGCAGATAAAATTCTGTATATTTTTTACTTTGGTCATTGCTTTTTGGGGAAAAAGAAAACAGGACTTGTTTACAATTTTATTCATTACAATTTAACATTCACAGAACAAATGTGCTAATGAGTGCCTCAGGGAGCACTTTTGGAAATGAACATATTTAATATTCTAATTAATGATCTGGAAGACAGAAAAACCTGTTCTTTAATGAAGTAGCTAGAATGACTAATTTGAAAGGTGATAAGCATACCATCAGGGATGGATGAATCATAAAAAGTAACTTGGAGAAAACATAAATAATTGAAACAAATTTATATTTTGCATATAAAACTCAAGATAGTCTAAATAAAATGGAAATAATGTTCCTATACTAGCAAAAGGAACAAAAAATGATTAAGACTGTGAAAGAAATTGTTACGCATAATAGGAGATATTATGATTAAACGCTAACATTTTTACTACTTGGGGGTTATGTGAATTTTGTTGTTGAAAGCTTTCTTTTACTTCCTATAACAAAATAATATTCTTGTAGCAACTTTACTATTTTATTTCACAAACCCATCACCACTCTACCTATCTGCAGCATCTAAGAATTTTAATTTCTTATATCCTCTGCAACTTTATATCACCATGCTTTTAAAGTCTTTATTAGTATTATGAGAAAAGATGAAAATAGTTCATGAATTTAGTTTGTACTTTTATATTTATTAATGAGGTTGAGCATTTTTTTTCATGTTCTTACTGGCAATTTGTATTACATTATCTGTGGTTTTTTTGTTCATATACTTTGCCCAATTCATATTAACTTTTTTTGTTCTTTCTAAAAAATATATTTTTATGTTAAATCTTTGTCATATGTTTTGCAAATACTTATTCCAATGGAAAGTGTATGTTTTGATTTTGTTTATGAACCCATTCACCATGCAATTTTAAAACATATATCATTGCTAAACATACATATATGTTTTCAATTTTTTGTCTTTGCTTCAGAAGATTCCCCCATCCCAAAGTCAAAGATTGTCCTAAATTTTAATCTAATCTCAAAAATTAAATTCACAATGCACCTGAGTTTTTTTTGTTTTTCCAGATGTTTCTTCATTTTCATTTGTTTCCAGGGATCTTTCAATTTCTTCTTTGATTTCAGTGTTGACCCAGTCATTGTTCAGCATCATGCTATTTAGTGTCCATGTCTTTGTGGGCTTTGGGGAAATTTTGTTGAGGTTGATATTTATTTTTATTCCACTGTGGTCTGAAAAGATGCATAGCAAGATTTCAATCTTATGAAATTTGTTTATGTTTGATTTATGGCCAATAATGTGATCGATCTTGGAATACGTTCCATGTGGTGGTGAGTAGACTGTATATTATGTGGCCTTTGGATAGAGTGTTCTGTAAGTATCAATTAAGTTCATTTGTTTCAAGAGTCTCATTGAGGTTCTGGATGTCCTTGCTAATTTTTTGTCTTGATGATCTGTCTAGGATTGTGATTGGGTATTAAGTCCCCCGCTATGACAGTGTTAGAGTCAATCTCTTTAAGTTTGCCTAGAAGTTGCTTTACGAACATTGGTGCTCCTACGTTAGGTGCTTATATGTTTAGAATGGATATTTCTTGTTGATGGATTGAAACTTTTATCATTGCATAGTGACCATCTTCATCTTTTTTGATTTTGATAGCTTAAAGGGTATTTTGTCTGAGATTAAGATTGCAACTCCAGCTTTCTTTTGTGTTCCGATTGCCTGAAAATTTGTTTCCCATCCTCTTACTTTGAGTCTGTGAGTGTCCTTTCGGGTGAGATGAGTCTCTTGGAGATAATATATTGTTGCCTCATGATATTTTATCCATTATGCCCTTCTGTGACTTTTCAATGCTGCATTTAGTTCATTCACATTCAGGCTAATTATTGAAATGTGAGGGTTTGTTTTTGTCATGTTGTTCTTATAGAGTTGTTGTTGTACTTGTTTGTTTGTTGTCTTTCTTTTGGTTTTTTGGGTTCGTACATGTGTGTTTTCAATCTTCATTTTGTTTTTTTTGGTTTCTTCTTTTGGTTTTTTGGGTTGGTTCATGTGTATTTCAATTCCTTTAGACTTATATACCCTAATCAAAATTCTTATGCAAATATTCCTAATAATCACAGTAATCACCTCCCCATTAAAAAAAGATTGTAATTAAAAAATATATACAATTTTGAATATTGAGTTGCCTTGCCCAATAACATTTTCTGTAAAAACTTCAAAACACATTATGCACTATTTGGTTTTTTTCTAACCTATTGTTTCATTTTCAGGAATTCTGAAATGCCTTCTCTTTCTATTCTCTATTCCTTTTTTCATATTTTTCTTTTATCAGATTACTTTTCACCTTCACCAATCACATGCCAAAATCTCTTCAACTTGACTAGCATGTTTATTTGTCAACTAGGATTCATCACTTAGGTGGTGCAGATACATAGATTTACAGGTAAAGTGCCCAAACTTTCATGAGTACTTAATAAAGTGCCAGCTTTTCTTTTTTCTTTTGCTCAGAACAATCCAGTTGAACATATATGGGGGGGGGAGCTAAAAAAGACCCAGAATTTATGTATAAAATATTATGTATTTTCTTACGTGTTTAAACTTCAGTTAATTTCAAAATACTCTCTGTTTGGGGCGCCCCCTCACATTTCATTTTTAAAAATAAGCAATTGACTTTTGAAGGAGTCATCTCTCTCAGAGACTCACACTAACCTCTGAGCCATACAATTTCTTGTCGTGAGAATAGAGTCATAGTTGATGATGAACTCACTAGTAATAGTAAATACTGTAGCTTTAAAAATTTCAGAATTCCTAAAAAATATTCACTGAAGTAGTAGATGGAAAAAATGTGGGTCTCTGAAAGTGGTACTTATAACTACTTGATTTATTGCCAGGATGCCCATTCAGTTAATTTCCTGGATACCACAACTTTGACTAGAATACAAGGGTAAAGATTCCAGCAAAATTCTGAAGCTTTGTATCCTATTATTTTTTTCAAAAAAGTATTTACATACCAACATTTATCATAGTACATTATTTGTTCTCTGATTCATCTCTTCTGATGACTCCTCTTGCTTATTTTCTCTCCACTCAGAAGTGCATTTCACCCATGTCATAAATTTGGGGGCATTATAGACTAGCACCTTCCTTCACTGATCTTTTCTGTTACTCATACATGAGTGCCACAAGTGATATCTTTTGTTTTCTTCTTCTGACCCCTGGGTTCTACTTCTTTAATATCATGGTTCTGATTGTTCAGTAAACTAAATAATTACTTATAGCAGTAGCTATCACTTGTTGGTATATGATAAGCTTCCAGTCATTGTAAATTGAATTATGTAATCTTTAAAATAATTCTATGAAGATACTATGCTTATTATTTCTATTTTACAATTGTGAACTAGAAAAAGAACACAAGGGTATGTTTCTCACTCAACGTAACATATCTACTAAGAGGTAAAGCAAGGATTTAGAAGTATATGGGCTACCCGCAGAATCTGAGTTTAATCATTTTGCTGATAGAGCAGTGTAACCCTGGGCCAGCATAGGGTTGAGATATCATTGAATGATAATTCACAAGTATAAGATATGGGAGTTTGCATCTTATGTGTTCTGTATTATCAGTGTACCTCCTACTCTGAAGACAGATTTTCAGTGACAGATTCATTATCATACAGACTTAGTCCTACATAGCTAGGTTATTAGTGAGTACCAGACCTTTGTAATGATTACATATATCATGATAAATGCATTGAATAGTTATTAATAAGTTACATAGTCTGCCTAAAAGAAAATATTTATTTTAACCACTTTAAGAAATTTCTTAAGCCTAGGAGTTGATGCTCATTCTTTTATCAGTTAAAACTAACATATTTTAAATTGCCACTAACTGTTTTGATGAGTAGTAGTTTTTACTTGTTTATTGTCTTCTTCACATTTCACGTTAACATTTTTTTTTTCACTGTCAAGGTTGTCTCAAGAGTGGTATAGGAAATAAAATCTCATGGAAGCCCTACTCGTCCAAACACCAGTGTGGGTAACATCAACACCTTCTAGCTAATATGTATGTTAGCTCTGAGTACCTCTAGCTCACTAATGGATATCCTGATTCAGAGATTTCCAGTGTGAGCACTTCCTCTGTCCAATTTCACCTAGACTGTCTGGGAAAAAGACAATCTACTTTAGATAGGTTATCGTCAGGCTGACCTCTTGAAATGTAAATCAAGTAAATGTCTATTTTTTGTTTTTTTACTCTTTCTGCATTTGGAGACATATGCACAACCTGAAGAGACTTGCTTGGTATCACTTTTCACACAATGTACAGAAGTAGTACAGCAATCAACATATAAATATTTAATAAAGTGGTTTTGGAAATTGCTTTGTGGCAGCTGAGATTCATAGTGTTAGATTATATATTCACATGTAAATTGGCAGAAATAAAACAAGAAAATGAAACACAGTATCTACTGGACATTCTGACCAGCTTAGAGACCACCATTCATCTGTGGACTGAATGATAAAGTAAACTTGATCTCTTTTTTTTTTTATTTCAAGCTAAACAATGAGGTTAAAATCATCTTCAAATTGAAAGACTAACAGTAAATATTTATTGGTCTACTATACATAAAGTCCTCCATTATTCAATGAGAAATTTTGTAAATGAAATTATTAAAGGCTCTTTTTTTTCTCTCCTTTAATAATGTCTTTAGTTACCTGCTGGCATAGGGAAAAGAAAGTAGGCAACACAATCTTATCACCCTGTAGCTGGGGCACCTAAGTTGCATCGGTTTTGGCCCTCTGCAGTTGTCTTTATGTATACTTCCCTCTGCAGTTCACTCTGAGATATTGTCCCCCACCCTATGTCATGCAGAAATTGGCCAAATTTCTTGGAGATTGCTATTGCCCCTAGTTACCAGTGTTAATGTGAATCTCCATTCCTTCCACTCTCCTCTTACTTTCATTTATATATGAGGTTATTCACCTCAGAAGAATATCAGAATGTATGAGAGGTTTGAAAAATGTGCTTGTGGCTTACCTTACAAAAAAAAATTCTGGTCCCCTAACCTCTACTAATTCTTCAAAGTGTCACCATTACTGAGAAAATTTCTCTAACATAGGGAAACAGAATCGTATTTCCTTCTGGATCCATTAGACTATGTATCACTTTATTTTATGATTATTTGTTTACATATTTGTCTTTTGTTGCAAGACTGAGGGCTTTTCTGGGAGATGAATTATATCATATTTAAATTACAAATACAGTGGGAACTGAAAATGTTTTGTGGACTGACTGATAAATTCATTATAACATTTAGAAAAGCATTTTAAAAGAGATTTTTGTCTTCATATAACATTTTTAGTCACTTGAGATCAGTGTCTAAAAATCAACAGTATAATTTTGTGCATGAAATAAAACAACTCAAACTATTTTATTTCAGTATGTGACTTAGTGGTTGAATATTATTCTATCTATGTACTTTAAAATATATTTCACTTAGAAGAAAGGCTTTTTTCAAACCTCTGGACAAGAAAACATCACATGAATACGCATTTTACATTTTTAATAAAAATTTCTCTTTAAGCAGAGCTATTAAATGTAGAATGAAAGTGAAAATCTATTCTTCTCCAATATTAAATGTCAGTTAAATGTCACAGGAAAAAGTACTGAATACTCAGCAAATATTGTGAAGTTGAATGATGAAACCTGGCTCTTTTTATTCACTTTTCCTGTGGTCCCCTTCTACAGCAACTGAAGTTTTCTCTCACAATTAAGTTACAGGTTGCAAAGGGCTCAGCATAAGAAGAAAAGTCAAAGACTTTTATGGTTCCTTTAGAAATAAATAGCATGAGGTAAAAGTAGAGTGAGCAGTGGGCCTTACAGTTAGTCAATAATAAACCCACTAAAAAAAAAACAGAAGGAAAAATTTATAATATTTTCAAAAGATACTTATGTCTTAGAATCTTCATATTTATCATCATCTAACTCCAAATCCCATTGCATTGTTATTCATATTAAATTGCACATTAGTAAAATAAGGTAGAGCTTCACCAAATAGCAAGCATTGGACCCATCAGTAGGTTCTGAATCCTAGAGGCTCCTCTCTCATCCCTTAGTAAGTGGTCAAAATTATAAAGAGATAGCACAATGCCCCACTGCCATCCCCATTTCATAATTCAACAAACCCAGAGCCCCAGCTCAGGGAAGGACAGAAGGCAGAGCAAATATCAGAAGTAATTGCTTCTTCATTTTCCACTGAGCAATGGAAATATGAGAAAGAAGAGAACAACTACAAATGAATAAAAAAGAATGAAAAATCATGGGTAATTTTCAGAGCCCCAACAAAGATTTAGTGCCTGAAAAAACAACTCTGGGACACAAATAAGACTCTCTCTGAGAATAATGGTACTTAGAAGGTACTTATATAGATCAACAAGTCATTTATAGAATGCATAAAAATCAAGAAATGAAAGGGTTAAAACTAAATGAAATTGCAATGGAGTTGGAAAGACTCAATAAAGCATATTTAGAAATAACAGAAATAAAGAACTCCAACCAGGAAATCAATAACAAGCTGACAAACATAGAAAGCAGAAAGAATCTCATAACTGAAAACTCAAATTATGTATTTTACCTGATCTATTAAAAATATAGAGAAAAAACTTAAGAAGAAAGTAGAAACTCTCCACAACATGTGCAATTTTATCAAGAAGCCAAACCTATGTCTGATCATAATATCTGAAGTAGAAAGAAGAATGAAAAACACCTTGGAACAACCATTTCAAGAGGTCATTCAGAAAACCTTCCTCATTTGGCCAGAGACACAACTATACAAGCACAAGAGATTCAGAGATCCCCTGCAAGACATCGTATGAGAAGACTAACCCCCTAGACCCATAGTAATTTGCCTATGCAAAGTAAGTATTAAAAATATCCTAAAGGCAGCAAAGGAAAAAAAAAAAACTAAAAAGCTACTGGGGAGAGACCAATCAGAATTGCTGCAGACTTATCTACAGAAACACTATAAACCAGAAGGGGTTGGACCCAGTCTTTAATGTTTTCAAATATAAGCAATTTCAACCAAGAATTTTCTACTCAACCAAATTAAGCTTTATCAGCAATGGAGAATCAAAATCTTTCCCAGACAGCCAATCCCTAAGAGAATGTACTGCTTTCAGACTGGTTCCAAAGAGTTGCTTTAAAAGGAGCTGTGCACAGAAGAAAAAAGAAATAAAAGAAAAACCATATACTTCACAAACATGGAAGCAGCAGAACACACAGTACACCCCTAAAAATAAAAACACACACATATATTAACACAAAACCCAAAAGATAACAAAACAACCTTGCAACAGCCTTATGACAAGGACAAACTCTCACATTTCAATAATCAACCTGAATATAAATGGACTAAATGCACCACTGAAAACACATAGAATGGCAAACAGAATTTTTATAAAATGGATCTAACAATATGCTGCTTCCAGGAAACACATATCACCACAAAGGATGTTCATAGACAAACTTAGTGGATGAAAAACAAATTGTCAGGCAAATTAATTACAAAAGAAGACCGAAGTTGTGATGCTAATAAAAAAAGAAAAGCAACCTCTAAGCTATCAAAAATTTTAAAAGATACAGAAAGACATTGCATAATGATAAAATGTTCAATCCATCAACAAGAAATATTCATCCCGAACATATATGCACCCAACATAGAAGCACCAACTTTTATAAAGCAGACACTAAATAAACTTAAAAAAAAAAAGAGATTGACCCTAACATTATCATAGCTGGGGACTTAAATACCCTAGATATATCATCAAGGAAAAAAATCAACTAAGAGATCCAGAAGCTGAACTTGACACTTGAACAAATGAACATAATAGATACCTATAGAACACTCCACCCAACAATTATGAAATATACATTTTACTCATCACCATATGAAGCATACTCCAAGATCAAGCACATCCTCGGTTATAAATCAAGCATCAAAAAATGTCATAAGATCAAGATATTCCCATGCACTTTCTCAGACCACAGTGGAATAAAAATAAATATTACCACCAACAGAATTCTCCACCAACCCACAAATACATGATCACTAAACAGCATGATGCAGAACAACTCCTGTGTCAACACAGAAATCAAAGTAGAAGTAGAAGATTGCTGAAAACAATGAAAATGAAGAAACATCTTACAAAAACCCTCGGGATGACACAAAAACAGTAATATGAAGGGAATTTATATCACTATGAACACACATCAAGAAAACAGGACAATCACAAGTTAACAGTCTAACAAATCTCCTAAGGGAGCTGGAATGGCAAGACCACCAAAGCCCAAAATTCAGCAGAAAAATCAAGATCACCAAAGAAAAAGCCAAATACAGGTCATAGAAAACAAAATTATCATAGAAAAACTCAACAAAACAAAAAGCTGTTTGTTTTGAAAGGATAAACAAGAATGACGGACTCCTAGCAAGAATGATCAAGAAAAAGAGAGAAAAAGCTCAAAGAAGCACAATCAGAAAATCAAAAACAAAAGATGAAGTCAAAATTGACCCCAAAGAAATCCAAAAGATTATCACTGGTGACAATGCAAACCTATATGGAAAAAAACTTGATGATAAATTAAATGAAATGGTGGACTTTCAGACAATGTACAATCTCTCACGATCAAAACAAGAAGGATTTAAGACACTAAATACACCAACAAGAAACCAGGAAATTGACTTCATTATAAGAAAACCACCACAAAACAAAGTCCTCTAACTGATGGTCTTTCAGTGGGACTATTCAAAACATGCAAGGAGGAACTGATACCAATGCTCTTGAAAGTATTCCAGGCAATCAAGAAAGAATTCTCCCCAAATCATTTTATGAAGATAACATAAATCTGATACCCAAAAAAGGTGAATATCCAACAAAAAAAGAGAGCTACAGGTCTATATTCCTGATGAACAGAGATGCAAAAGTTCTCAACATGATTCTAGCAAATCAGATCCAACAACACATTTCAAAAATCATCCACAATGATCAGGTAGAAGTCATCTCTGGGATGCATGGCTGGTTCAACATCTGCAAGACCATAAATGTAATTCAATACATCAACAAATATAAAAACAAGAAACTTGTGATTGTATCATTAGATGCAGAAATTTTCAGCAAGATTCAGCTTCTCCTCTTTATAAAATGCTTGAACACCTAAGCATAGAGGGAACATACCTCAAAATAGTAAGAGCCATCTACAATAAACCCACAGTCAATATACTACTAACTGAAAGGAATTGGATGTGCTCCCCTGAAAAGCAGAATAAGACAAAACTGCCCACTCTCACCCCTTGTGATCAACATAGTTTTGGAAGTCCCAGTCAGAGCAAACAGACAAGAGAAGACAATCAGGGTTATCCAAATAGGAAAACAGGAAGTTAAGCCATCCCTCTTTGCCAATATGATCTTTTACCTTGAAAACCCAAAATAATATGTCAAAAACCTCCTAGCACTGATGAAGGATTTGGGCAAAATAAATGTGCAAAAGACGGTCACATTCTTATACACCAACAACATACAGGCAGAAAACCAAATAAAAAGCAAAATCCCATTCACAATAGCCACATAAAAATAAAATAAAATAAAACACCTCAGCATCTTCCTAACTGAAGAAGGGAAAGATCTTTACAATGGAAACTACAAAACACTGCTCAAGGAAGACAAGCAAATGGAAAATTATTCCATGCTCATTGATTGGAAGAATCATCATTGTTATTATGCCCATCCTGCCAAAGACAATCTACTGATTCAATGCAATACTCATTAAATTACCAAAATCATTCATTTTAGACTTGGAAATGACAATACAGAAATTCATAAGAAGAAAAATGACAATGAATATCCAAATCATTCCTCAGCAAAAGAAACAAAGCAGAGATGTCACACTTCCAGATTTTAAACTTTACAATAAGCCTAAAATAATCAAAATAGTCTGGTATTGGAATAAGAACTGGCATATAGACCAATGGAACAGAATAGAGATTCCAGAAGCAAAACTTCAATTTCTTAACCAACTCATTTTTGACAAAGCCTCTTCCAACAACTGCTAGGGAGAGAAGAACCTAGTCAATAAATGGTGCTTGGAAAACTGACTGACCACATGGAAAATATTAAAACAAGATCCCTGCCTATCACCATACATAAAACTCAACTCTAAATGAATCAAAGACCTAAATGTAAAACTTCTAACTGTAAGAATCTTAGAAAACACAGAGAACCCTTTATGGAAACTGGAATAGGTAACCAATTCCTGATCAAAACCTCAAATGCCCATGCTATAAGAGATAAGATCAACAAGTGGGACCTCATTAAACTGAAAAGCTACTGCAAAGCAAAATAAACCATGAGTGGTGGGGGAAGACAGGTCACAGAATGAGAAAATATAGTTGCCAACTGTAAATCTGACAATGGTCTAACTTCCAGGACCTACAAGGAACTCAAGCACGTCAAAATGAAGAAAATAAAACAGCCCTATTAAAAAATGGGCCAATGTATGAATAGACACTTCTCAGAAGAAGACAAATGAGTGCCAAAAGATATATATATATATATATATATAAAAATTTAGCCTCCTTTATCATCAAAGAAATGCACATTTTTTTTCATTTTTCTTTTTTGGGTTGGAGTCTCACTCTGTTGCCCAGACTGGAGTGCAATGGCCGCTCCCGGCCACTGCAGCCTCAACCTGCTGGGCTCCAGCAATCCTTCTTCTCAGCCTTCCAAGAAGCTGGAACTACAGGCGCGTGCTACCATGCCTGCCTGATTTTTTGATTTATTCTAGAGATGAGATCTCGCTTGCCCAGGCAGGTCTCTAACCCGCGGGCTCAGGCAATCCACTTACCTCAGCCTCCCAAAGGTGCGGGATTACAGGCTGTCACCAAACCCGGCTAGAAATGCAAATTAAGACCTTACTAAGATACTACATAACTCTAGTCAGGTTGGCTGTCCGCAATAACTGAAAAAACAACAGATGCAGGAGAGGATGTGGGAAAAAGGGAATGCTTCTACACTGGTGGTGGGAGTGTAAACTAGTATAAGATCTGTAGAAAGCAGTGTCATGATTCCTAAAAAATCTAAAAATCGACTTTTCATAGGACCCAGCAATTTCTCTTCTGGAAATATACCTGAAGGAATTCAAATTATTCTATAAAAAACATACCTGCACATGCATGTTTATTGCAGTTTTATTCACAGTAGCAAAATCATGGAACCAACCATGCTGCCCATCAAAATTTAATTGCATAAAAAATGTGGTACACATGCATGATAGAATATTATGCAGCCATAAAGAAGGACAAGGTTATGAAGTTTTCAGCAACTTGGATGGATTTAGAGTCTACATTACTCAGTGATCTGTCACAGAAACAAATAACTGAGTACCACATTTTCACTCATAAGCGGAGCCTGAACATTGATCAAAATGCTATAAGAAAGGGATTGTCAGTAGTGGGAAATTGCCAGGTGCGGGTGGACCACATACAATCAATAAATGTACCTTATCTCAAACCAGGTGAAGTAGGGACCAAAGGGAGGCCAAAACTTTACCTTTCAATGACCACTTGTATACCTAATCCTGAATTGTACCTCACAACCGTAAAGAAAACACATTGTTGTAGAATTCATAGTGGATGCTAAAAATATAATGTTTTGGGTATCCATAAATAAACGATGTGCCAGGTATTGTTTTAGGTTCTGAGACTACAACACTGTAAAACAATGTGCTTGCCATTGCATTGACTCATAGTTAGTTACTTATAATTAACAGAGAAAATGAATTAGTCAGTCTAAACAGAAAAAAGTATGATAAAAGAGAATTTTGTGCTAAATTTTGCTTCTCCTACTTTCTCTAGCATATTACAAAGCCATTATAATAAATTTTAAATTTTGGCTGAGTATGTTTAAGGTTATTAATTGGCCTGAAGCATATAAATCTGCTTTCTCTTGGAATTATCTCTTATTTCCACGAATTAAGATAAAAATGTAGGCCAAGGACAGGTTTTCCTGGAGTTGTGTTGTCTTAAAAAGTATTTCAGATTTTTCATTATGTAAAAATAATAGAAAGATGGGGAAATGAATCTACCATTAAAAAAATACCAAGCAGAATTGTTAAATAAACTAGTTTTAATGAAAATAAATAAAAATTTAAAAATGGAACTAGATAGATAGATACCTACAGAGGCAGATGCCAGTTTCTGTAGCTAATCATTCATTATTATGTAGGAATAAAATTGTATTGGAATTTTTTAAAGGTGAACAGTGACTTAAAACTTAAAGTATTACATCTTAATTGAGAAGTTTTGTGAAACTCGTTTCAGTTTGACAAATGGAAGCTGGAATCATTTGGAATCTCCTTTGCTAACATACCTAGTGCAGTAGCTGGGGTGATTTAAAAGTTGGTGTTATCTTCCCTAACCATACAAGAATGGGAGGGGAGGATGGCAGCCCTACCCACCTCCACTGTCCCTCCTTCTTCCTGGCTTCTGATCCTGAGGAGAGAGCAAAAGAGGTGGGTCTGCAGCAGAGACCCAATTAGAGGAACAATTTCAGAGCCTGCTGCAAGAAATTTTTTTTTCAATTTTCAATTATTTTTTAATTTTTAAAATTTTTTGGACTGTTAGTTCATCTTATTTTTAAAATATTTTTTCTTTGTGCATGAATATGTGAGTGTTTTTCTATTCTATTTCTGTTTCTTTCTCCTTTTATTTTTCATTTTCTGTTTATGTGTGTATGTGAATGATTGCGTGTTCATCTTTCAATTTTGTTGCTTTTGTTGGTTTTTGCTGCTTTGCTTTTCTGGGTTTTTTTAATTTCCATTTTTTATAGTTTAAGGTGTTTGTCAATATGTGTGTAAGGGTTTGATCTGAATTCATTTTTTAAAAAATTTTCCTCCAGTATTTCTGTTTTTCTTCTCTATCCACTTTGTGCTAGGCATGTGTGTGTGTTTAGTTTTCTTGTTTTTTGTTGTTGTTGTTGTTGTTGTTTCCACTTTGTTGTTATTCCAGTTTGTCTTGGGGTGTGTGTTCAGTTGCTTTTGCATTGGTTTCTGCTTTGCATTATCATATAGAGTGGTGGCAGGGAGTGGGTCTCAGAGAGTGGGTCTCAGGAAACCACAGTAAATGGACATTGCAATTTGCAAGTAGTTTCTGAATCCTAGCATCCCATCACCTACTTTATTCAAATTTCAAAAACTGCAAGAGACAGCAAAGCTTCCCATCCACTGTCCTATTTCAAAATAAAACAAATGCAGAGCTCAGATCAGGGAAAAATAGAAGACTGAGCAAACATCAGAAGGGAAAGCCTCTCCCTCTGACACTGAATAACAGCCCTAAAGAGAAAAACAAGAGATCTGTCACAAATGAGGAAAAAACAAAGGAAGACCTCAGGCAATTTCAAGTGTACCAAAAACAAAACTCCTGAAAAATCAACCTTGGTGCCCAAACAATGGAAGTCAGCAACAACTGGCCCCATAATATGACAGGGATTAGGGACTGGATGGAAAGAGTGAATAAGACTCAAGAAAGACAAGATGCAACACCAAAAGAACTTGTAACAGAAATTAGGACAATACAAAATTTCATCCAGGAAATAAATAACAAGATGACAAGCATGGAAAGCAGAATTAATCTAGCTGAAGAAAGAATCTCAGAACTTGAAGAGCAGAACATGGAATTAATCCATTCTATGTAAAAAAAAAAAAAAAAACATAGAAAGAAGACTAAGAAAGAAAGAACAAAGTCGATAAGAGATGTGCAACTATATTATAAGACAACTTAAGCTTGATATGTATCCCAGAAGTGGAAAGGGAAATAGAGAACATCTTGGAGCAAGTATTCAGGAGGTAATCCAAGAAAACTTTTCCCATCTCACAAGAGATGTGACCAGTCAAACACAAGAGGTACAGAGAGGCCCTAAAATACATCAATGAAGAATACCAACCCCTAGACACGTAGTAATTTACCTACACAAAGTAGGCACAACAGAAAAAGTCCTAAAGGTAGCAAGAGAAAAAGGTCAAATTACTTACTGGGGACAACCAATCAGAATAGCAGAAGACTTATCGGCAGAAAAACTACAAGCAAGAAGAGACTGGAGCTATATATTCAAAGTTCTCAAAGATAAACAATTTCAACCCAGAATTTCCTATCCAGCCAAACTCACCTTTATCAGTGATGGAGAATTAAAATACTTCCCAGACATCCAATCTCTAAGAGATTATGTAGCTTCCAAATCAGCTCTACAGGAGACACTTTAAAAAGTATTAAGCACAGAAGAAAGAAAGAAAAAAAAACAAAAGAATGGCCACACATTTCTCAAGAGAACAACAGAGCACAGAGTCAACAGAGAATGAAGTGCAATAAGAAACTTGAAAACATACACATACATTAACACCAAACCCAAAAGAAAACAAGCAAACCAAGAAAAAACCTTTATAAGAACCTCATGACAGGGATAAGCATTCACATTTCAATAATCAGCCTGAATGCGAATGAACTAAAAGCATCACTGAAAAGACACAGAATGGGAAACTGAATAAGAAACCATGACCTAATTATTTGCTGCATCCAGGAGACTCATCTCACTACAAGGGATGCACACAGACTCAAGGTTAAATGATGGAAAACAAGTTTCCACGCAAATGAATCACAAAAGTTGGCAGGAGTTGCAATCTTAATATCAGACAAAACAACCTTTAAGCTATCAAAAATTTAAAAACATGCAAAACGACACTACCAAAAGATAAAATGCTCAATCCATCAACAAGAACTATCGATTCTAAACATATATGCACTCAACACAGTAGCACTAGCATGTATAAAACAACTAGTAAGCAAAGTAAAAAAGATATTGACTCGAACTCTTTTATAACAGGAGACTTGAATACCCCACTTACAACCCTAGATAGATCATTGATGCAAAAAATCAAAAGGAGATCCAGAACTTAAACCTGACACTTGACCAAATGAACTTAATAGATACCTACAGATTATTCTACCCAACAACCACAGAATATGCATTCTACTCATCACCACATGGAACATACTCCAGATTTATCAAATCCTTAGCCATAATTCAAGTATAAACAAATTCCGTAAGGTTGAAATCTTACCACGCACATTCTCAGACCACAGTGGAATAAAAATAAATACCAACACCAACAACATTTCCCCAAAGTCCACAAAGACATGGAAACTAAACAGCATGATGCTGAACAACGACTGGGTCAACACTGAAATCAAAGCAGAAATTAAAAGATTCTTGGAAACATCTTATTAAAACCTCTGGGATGCCATGAAATCAGTTTTAAGAGAGAAATTTATATCTCCACAAGCACACATCAAGAAAATGGAAAGATCACAAGTGGAGAGCCTAACAAATCACCTAAGGGAGCTAGAAAGAGAAGACCACCAAAATCCCAACTTTAGCAAGATAATCCAAATCACCAAAATAAGAGCCCAAATACGGGACACAGAGACAAAAATATCATAGAAAACATCAACTAAGCAAAAAGTTGGTTCTTTGAAAGAATTAACAAGATTGATGGTCCCCTAGTCAGAATGACCAAGAAAAAGAGAGTAAAAGCCCAAATAAACACAATCAGAAAAAATAAAGATCAAATTGCAACTGACCCCAATGAAATATAAAAGATTATCAGAGATTACTATGTACACTTATATGGAAAGAAACTTGATAACCTAAATAAAAATGGAGGACATTCTGACATCACACAACCTCCCCAGGTTGAAACAAGAAGATATTGAGACACTAAATAGACTAATAACAACCCAGGAAATTGACTCTATCATACGAAAACTACCTACAAAAGAAAGTCCTGAACTGGATGGCTTTCTAGCAGAATGCTGCAAAACGTACAAGGAGGAGCTGATACCAATCCTATTGAATGTACTCCGGGCAATTGAGAAAGATGGATTGCCCCCCAAATCATTTTTGAGGCTAACATCACATTGATACCAAAAACCAGGTAAAGATCCAACAGAAAAGAGAACCATAGGCCAATATCCTTTATGAAGATAGATGCAAAAATTCCTAAGAAGATTCTAGCAAATTTGATCTAAAAATAAATCACAAAAATCACCCACGATGACCAAGTATACTTCATTCCAGGGTCAGGGCTTGTTCAACATTCACAAGACCAAAAATGCAATTAAATACATCAACAGATGTAAAAACAAGAACCACATGATTATATCATTAGATGCAGAAAAAGCTTTTGATAAAATCCTTGGACAATTAGACAAGAGAAGGAAATCAAGGGTATCCAAATAGTAAAAGAGAAAGTCAAGTTATCCCTCTGCCTGTGATATGATCCTATACTATGAAAATCCAAAAGAATCTGTCAAAAACCTGACCTGATTGCACTGATAAAGGATTTTGGCAGTCTCAGGGTACAAAATAAATGTGCAAAAGACAATTGCATTCCTATACACCAACAACAAGCAGAGAGAGTCCCAAATTAAAGTCACAATATCATTGACAATAGCCACACAAAAAATGAATTGCCTCGACATCTTCCTAACTAGAGAAGTGAAAGACTTTTACAATGAGAACTACAAAACATTGCTCAAAGAAATCCAAGAAGACACAAACAAATGGAAAAATATTCTATGCTCATGGGTAGGAAGAATCAACATTGTTAAAATGTCAATCCTACCAAAGGCAAACTACAAATTCAACATAATAGCCATTAAGTTGACAACATCATTCTCCTCACACCTAGAAATGACAATACAGAAATTCATATGGAAACTTAAACGACCATAAATAGCCATAACAATCCTTAGCAAAAGAAACAAAGCAGAGGGTTTCACACTTCCACACTTCAAACTTTACTAGAAAGCTACAGTAATCAAAACAGTCTGGTATTGGTACAAGAACAGGTACATGGATCAATGGATCAGGGTAGAGATTCTGGAAACAAAGTCTCAATTTCTCAACCAACTCATCTTTGACAAAGCCTCCAACTACAGTCGCTGGGGAGAGGAGAACCTGTTCAGTAAATTGTGCTGGGAAAACTGGTTGGCCACATGCAGAAGATTAAAACAGGCCCCCTACCTATCACCTACACAAAAATTAACTCTAATTGGATCAAAGACCTAAACGTAAAACTATAAGAATCTTAGAAAACACAGGAGACAACCTTATGGAAATTGGAACTGGCAACCAATTCCTATTCAGAACACTAAATGCCCATACCTTAAGAAATAAGATAAACAAGTGGGACCTCATCAAACTAGTGAGCTTCTGCAAAACAAAAGAAACCATCAAGGGAGCAGGGAGACAGCCCACAGAATGGGAAAAAATATTTGCCAACTGTATATCTGACAAAGGGTTAACATTTAGGATCTACAAGGAACTCAAATGCTCCGAAAGGAAAAAAAGACAAACAATCCCATTAAAAAGTGGGCAGAAGACATGAATAGACATTTCTCAAAAGAAGATATATGGGCAGTCAATAGAGACATGAAAAAGTGCTTAGCCTCACTCATGATCAGAGAAATGCAAATCAAAACCACATTGAGATAACACCTAACCCTAATAAGAATGGCCTTCTTTAATAAAACAAACAACAACAGATGCGGGCAAGGATGTGGAGACAAAGAAACATTTCTACACTGCTGGTGGGAATGCAAGCTAGTGCAACCTCTTTGGAAAACAGTGTGGCAATTTCTGAAAGAACTAGAAATTGACCTTCCATATGACCCAGCAATTCCCTTATTCTGTATATACTCAGAACAACTCAAATGATTCTACCAAAAAGATACCTTCGCATGTATGTTTGTTGAAGCTCTAGTCATAATAGCAAAAACATGGAACCAACCATGTTGCCCATTGAAGCTGGACTAGATAAATAAAAACATTGTATATATATACAATGGAATATTATGAAGCCATAAAGAAGGACAAACATATGAACTTTTCAGCAACTTGGATGGATTAAGAGTCAATCATACTCAGTGATTTATCACAGAAACAATGAACAAAGTACCATATGTTCTCACTCATAAGTGGACCTACCTTGAACAATTATAATGCAATAAGAAAAGGATTGGCAGTAGTGGGAAACTGTCAGGGAAGCGGGGATGGGATTGGAAGTCAAGGAAAACTGCTAGGGGAAGGAGGAGTATACCTCATTCAACAAGGGTGCGTGCATAATCAACGTTTATATACATAACCCTGAATTATACTTCACATCTTTATTTTATTTTATTTTATTTTATTTTTTTGAGTTGGAGTCTCACTCTGTCTCCCAGACTGAAGTGCAGTGGCCGCTCCCGGCCACCGCAGCCTCGACCTGCTGTGGCTGGGCTCG